>NW_014333681.1:20445-23665 GCF_000341935.2 Cephus cinctus | reverse complement strand
TCGGAAAGAAAAATCTTGAGAGAGACAAATGTGAATAATTTTCGTATATCTTTTGTTCGCCGGGCAAATATCTTTTGGTCCACGGGATGCTGCCTCTGCTAAACTGGCTTTGGATAACTTGCGGGCAACGTATGCCGGGAGTACGTTCGAGCGCTTAACACGTGCGTCTGGCCTCCAAGCGGCGCGAAGGTAATACGTAAGCCGGGAACGGGTCGCAATCGCCCCTGGCAAAGTCGGTTTCATTAATTTCAATGACTCTTTGAGGTCCTGGGCTCCTGGGGGGGTATCCTGCAAGGGATGGTTAGCTTTTGAGGGGTGTAGCTGAATTCTGTACTTGGTATCATCCCTCACGCTATTCCATTTTCGCTTGGCAATGAGATGCAAGGCCCTTGGGCGCGCAGGTTAAGATCCTTTGATATAGGTAGGTGTATGGGTGGGTGCATGGGGGGGTGGATGGATGAATATTTTTTTTTTTTTTTTTTTGTAAAGATTAGAAAAAAATATCGTTTTTCAGGGGCATCAGACAAGGGTGGATGTTATTAACATATTTTTACTAGTATTTGATATTCAACCCCTAGAGGTAATTTCAAATATATCACGTGCCGTGGCACCCCGTCATGTTACGTGTTGCGCAGCTCACGGCCTCTTTACGATTCAATGTGAAGCAACGTGGATGGGCGCTGGGAAAAAGGGTCTGCGGAGAGTCGAAAGTGGGGTCGGTGGGTGGGTCTCTGTCTTCGAGGGTAAAAGTCCCCGTCTACGGGCTTGTTTTTTCTTCTACGCGTATTTCGCAGTAGGAAGAGTCAAATCCACGCGCACCCTTTTTCCTTTTATCGTCGTCCTTACATAGTGTTTCAACTGTATCTAGTTATAAACTTCTTTGAAATTCTGTTTTTTTTTTTTTTTCAAGGTTTATTTTTTCATCCCTCATTCGTTAGGGGTGCAACGATTCTCTGGCGCGTCTCGAAAAAAATGTCGGATCCAAAATTTTTTTTTCCTCGCTACCATCGGACGATATTTACCGACTTCAAATGTTTTCGCAATATTTTGTAGGTTTAAGGTGAATTTTGTCGTCTCAGGCATCACGAGAGCCGGGAGGGAGGTGGGTAATTTTGAAGATGCGAAATTTTTTTTTTTCGAATGCCTCGTAATTTTACGTCAACATTCCGTAGTTATTTTTCGAGTCGGTTAATAGATTTTTTTCTCGCGACGATCTTTTACGGTCCAGTGAGACGAGATGATGAGGACGACGCGAAGAAATTGGGGGGAAGAAATTGCACTGATGGCGAAAGTAGGAGAGGCAAAGGAAGATAGAGATAAAATGGAAAGAATCCGAGACGCTTTGGGTTTAACGTTCGAGTCTCAAATCGTAGCCTCTCGACTTACTGCTCAGGTGAAAACCTTATTAGCCCCTTTATTTTCTCTTTCCCGGCTGACTGCTTGTCTTTTTTTATCCTCGTACAGGAGTTCATCCCTGAGCAGATATACGGAAGAGGTAGAAAATACGAAAGGAACAAAGAAACCTCAATTTTCCAATTTTATCCTCTTGTTCCTTACTTTACGCGGCTGTTAACCTAATGGTAATGGAATGATCAAATTAGTTTTTGGAAAAAAAAAAAAAAAAAAAAAAAATAATAATTTCAACCCTTCAACTATTTCCACGTGCCCATGAAAAATTTTGAAAATACTTTTATACGCATCCCCCAAATAATCTTTGAGTCTCAATAATCGCATCCCGAATTATTAATTAACGCTCAATTGTCTTAAAATTTTCGGCGTAATCGATTGGAATCTGTATTTCCAAAAATATATTTAAAAACTGCAATTTTCACGTACGCACACGAAAATTCGGAAACTCGCCGAAGATCAAACGAATAACCATCGCTCAGCGTCTCTTCGCTTATTGGACCTTTACTTTATATTTTTTTAGACTGGGATACACACGAAGATCAAAAGTCATTCGATCGTATCTCACCCCGGCGCTGCTCTTCGCATTTTACAATTCCATTTTTTCTTCATACTCCCCCAAAATCTTATAATCTTGTCAGACCCAACATTTCACGAAAATATTAAAGAAAAAGGCTCCTCATGATTTTCGTGATTCAATTCCCCAGTAGGGAAAACGTATGAGACACCTCTTTACGCATATATTCAAAGTACACTCCCTCTTTTCCAAGCTCTCTCTCTCTCTCTCTCTCTCTCTCTATATATATATATACATACATACACAAACACACACAACTCCCTTGCAACTTTCATATTTCGTCGTGGCTGGCCATGGACACTTATGTACACATGTAACCAGCTAGTTTCGCAGGACATGTAAACATGTGCTAGCGAAAGCCCTTCTTCTATACCTATACCCCTTTTCGGCCATCTTGAACGTCTCAAAGGAATTTCCTCGATACCAAAATTGACCTATACGTGTACATTACCCAGTAGCCATATATCGATCACGTATCCTGATCGATACAGACAATAACGTTGTAGGAGAAGCGACCCACTTCAGGTATCCCAACGGCATTGTAATTGAACTGGAATCGATAATTCTACGAAACTAAGAGTCACCCCTTACACGTACCACATATACATATATATACGTCCATAATATGAGACTGACGAAACGAATCACGGGATCTATCATTATCGCCGCACGCATACAGTATGTCATTATTATTATTAACCTCATCGGACAAATTTTCCAGTCTGAAACGCTGTGCCCCTAACGTTAATAAACTAATTGGAAATGGCAACAAGCCCACGCGATGCACGAAATGAGTAATTACTAGATTACGAACTTGGCCCGAGTTTACGGCCCTTATTCATACAGGCTCCATTTATATATGCATATGTATATATATGTATGCAAGTATATACTAGTTTCATGCAGTTTTCTCTTCCTCACTGGGTACACAATTCCTTTGAGATTTTCGCATCTCGACACGTGTTACTCGTCGACAGTGACATGAGCTTCCAGGCTTTAGATAATTTTGAAATCATTTTTAAAGAACGAGCAACACGTGCGTAATCCCCCCCCCCCGCACGCCCCGCCCGATCTTTCGCTCAAGAGATTGACGGCTGTCGAGATAAACCCGTGGTTTTTCGTGTTGAGGTAATTAAAAATTTTTTTCTTTTTTCTTCATTTTTTTTTTCTTGTTTAATTATTCCTATACGTCACGAGTACTCGTGTTTGTTTTAGGTGAACGGTTTGATCTTTCTG
>NW_014333681.1:20080-20368 GCF_000341935.2 Cephus cinctus | reverse complement strand
TTTTTTTTTTTTTTTTTTTTTTTTACGGTTTTATGAAAAATCTAAACTGACGATGGATACGAACCTGAAGCGGAGTGTTGGGTTCTTGATGCTCGGCACCGGGATATGGCGGATATAATTGCGCAAGACACATAACAGCCTCGTTGCAGAATTTCAGACCCATCACCTCCTCGTCCTCGCGACCGTAACGAAAGGTCAGGGTGACTTGTCCATATACCTGAAAGTATTCGATTGATCGTCCGTTAAGACGTTTGATATTATTTGTGTGTGGGGGGTTGGGGGGGTGGG
>NW_014333681.1:18628-20003 GCF_000341935.2 Cephus cinctus | reverse complement strand
GGGTTTGAGGAAAAAAGTTGGCTTCGAAATTATTTACCGAAATCATATTTAAATTAGACGAGATTTCAATTGTATATGATTTTTTGCGACTTCGTCGACGGAGAGCGATTAATTACGTTGGTCCGTCTGTTTTCATTGAAGGTCCGCGTCGCGACGCTGATCGACCAAAACGGACGTTTTGGACCTGGACTCGTTTGGGGATCCATTCGGTCCGGTCGTTCTGTCTTGGGATTTTACACGTGAAATCAATCAGCCGTCACGTTTACTTTGTCGTACGATCTTTTTTTTTTTCGGGGACTGTTTTTTTTTAATTTCTTTTTCTTTTTTTCTTTATTTTGGTATCCGCTTCTTTTTTTCCCGTCTTTTTCTCAGGACCGGCTGGCTTTAGCTGATCGAAAATATCTACCTACCATGTACAATTGTACAAGGCAGGCTGTTTACCGTCTATTGAAAACGAACCCCGTGCATCGCCCGAAAGCTCCGCCTTTAATTTAGTTCTGTAAATGCTATTTCTAGTTCCCTCTTATTTCTTTCCGTTCCATACGCTTGTCTCTCTCTTTCATTAGTCCTCGTGCCTCCGTCCCTCGCTTGATTAAAACGTCTGCCGGCGATTCTGTGCCCGTCGAGACGTAAAAGAAAATCAAAACACTTGCCACACAAAAGCCACGTGGGCGCAGTCGCGGGAATAAGGGTAGTTTCATGGGGAAGGAGAAAATTGCAATTTTGAGGTGATTAATTTTTTTTTTACCTTTTTGTCCTGCAAGAATTCCGGATCCACCAGAAGCACGCCTTGCAGCTTGTCTATCTTGCCGCTGCTGACGATCAGATCTCTGCTGGCCAAGTACAGCGTCAGCTTGTTGTTCGGCGATGACTTTTTGAACACCCTATAACTCGAGGCAAATAAACACTTTATCATTTACTCGATGATCTCTCTGTGCGCCTAGAAACCAATTTATGTCTTTCGGATCCATGCGAATTACGCCTTGGTACGTTAACTAGGCACAGGTTCATACGGAAGTCCACGTGGCTCCCTTGACATCCGGCGGAATTTTACAAACGAACAAATTTTCATCCACGTGATTTATTTGCGCATCCATTACATAATGATTCTCGACGATAACGCTGGGTTGATACGTATAACGTATAATATAAATTTTCCATCCCCGTGTCCAAGGGTGAATACTTCGATTATGCAAATAAACTAGAATCCCGAGATAGGGGGACACATGATTCGAAGATTGAGAAATGTTTCCCATAGATCAAGAATTTTTCGCAAAAAATTACGCGATTCATTTTTAAAAAAAAAAACTGTTCATTATCTGCAAGGATCTTTGAAAGAGGGTGGCGGGGGGGGGGGGGGGAGGGTGGAAAAGGG
>NW_014333681.1:12305-18589 GCF_000341935.2 Cephus cinctus | reverse complement strand
GGGGGGGGGGGGGGGGGGAGGGAAAGTGGTAAAGGGTAAAATTTTTATAAATTTTTTTTCACTCCACACTCCCATCACGTTCTCTCATTTGTCACTAATGTGTACTCGTGGAAATTTCATACCCCCTCCCTCCCCCCGGGGTCATTCATACATAAATTCCAAAGGGTCGTTTACAGCACGCGACTTTTTTTTTTTTTTTCTTTTACTCGGACAAGTTACATATATAAATTTGCATCACGTGTACAAATGACCTCACGTAATTACGCCTTATCATACCTTCCATATAATTGATTAACGTTACATAAATTAATTAAATCTACACCTCCTATGATTAACGCGCCTTGTTATTAACGCTCAAGTTTAAATGAGCCTTCGCTCGGCGCGCGTGCGCGCGCAGCTCTCGTTGCATTTACTCTTCGTTACACCTCGTTAATTAACGTTTACGGATGTCGTTTCATCATGTTGGCCACTCCGAGCTCCTTCGTGTATATACATATATATACACATATATATTTAACAAGATTTATATGGCAGCTACAATATACAGGAAGTCGAGTTTTTATCTCGAGATTTTTTTTTTACAAATTTTGTATGCCTGCTGCTTAATTGGCAGCCCTGAAAAGAAAAGAAAAAAAAAATAGAAACGAAGTAAATACCGAGCAAGAAAAAATAATTATTTTCGATTTTCAGATTTTTTAAGCTGTCTCTTCACTTCGGGATTTAAGGCTGACGCCAATTTTTCTTCTCTTTCATTCCTTTGCTGCGGGCGGAGCGAGAAAGAGAGAAACTTACATACGTGTTATCTTCCGTTTCCTTTGATTGCGCTTAATTAACCGAGAGGAGCAGCCCCATAACAAATTGTATCGCGCGCACTATAGATCAATCCGGTAATTAATAGTTGCCCCAGCCGGCTCATGGGTTTAATTAAACTCCACGAGATTTAGCCGCAGGTTCCGTGCATCAGCTTCGAGTGACTTTATCTCTGAGTAAATTGACTTCCGTAAGTATATAAAGACATGCAACCCTTTCCCCGACTCTGCACCCACGTCCCGGACACCCGTTACATCCACGATTCTCCCTCCGAAGGCGTTGGGGCTCCGTTATGTCATGATTTTAAAATTGATTAAATCGCCACGTAATCACTCTATTCAGTTAACACCGCCCCACTGCTTCCACCCCTGACAAGTCTCGATTTTCCATTTTACGTGAAATGCCATACTCGAGATTCTCGTTCTTGAGTGAATCGAAATTATTTTTTTTTTTTTCTACTCCTATACAATTTCAATTCTCTATCCTCGATACTGTAAGATCATCCCCTACACCCCCACTAAGACCTCTTGTGTCTGGAAGTTTACGTCACCTCTGAAATTCTCTTGTTTTTTTTTTTTTTTTTTTTTTTTTTTTTTTTTTTTTTTTTTTTTTTTTTTTTTTTTTTTTTTTTTTTTTTTTTTTTTTTTTTCATTACCCCACTAGGGGTCGTAGAGGTAAGCATTTTTTTCTTTCATTTTACTTTGCTTCCTGGCAACGCCTCAAACGTTCCCTCAGTGTCGAATTTAAGCTTCAACGATCGCGCACCCTTTTACGAAATTTAAGATCAATCGCAGAGTTAAATTTATCTCCGGGACGCCTAGGGTGGATTAAAAAAGAATTTTAAGTGTGATGAGAAAAAAAAAAGGTTACCGTCGACTAAGTCGATTGTGTTACGCTTTCGTTCTACGGGGTATATTAAAATTTTTTTAATTTTTTTTTTTTTTTTTTTTTTTTTTTTTAAATTTGACCCTTAATCGTCCGTCGGCTCGTATTACAAAGAGTTACGAAAAGTCGTTCAAACAGTTGCGATATTCTTAACGGGAATTCGAGCCAAGCCGTAAACAGGGTAGCGGGATTAATTTAAAACTCTATAGGACGGGCGTTGTCGGCCGATCAATCTGGCCTCCTGATTCCTGGGAGCAGTCGCCGTTAAATCAAGCAAGCTCGAATTCCCCCGAGCGATCCCGTTCTCAGCGTGCCTGATCAAACGTAGTAATTACACCGTAGCGTTAATTACAAAATTGGGAGACGGTCGGATGAGAGAAGACAGTAGTTCGAACCACGGCACACGGTATATTCTAAACGGGAATAAATCAAATTAATTATCGAATTTAACAGGAGAGCTCGCGCGGGATATTAACGGAATAATTATTTATTTTTCATTTATTTCACGTCATTCTTATTTCAATCCCTCCTGCCGTCGAGGAATACTCAACGAGGCGCATCAGCGAGAACATCCGTGAACGTAGAAATCCTACTCGGTCGTACCGAGAACTTTTGATTATGTAGGTATACAAGTTTTTAATCACTTTTTAAATCGTTTTCCTATCCCTTCCACTCCCTGTCTCCCCGGTCATTCGTAAGGGTCTACTTTTTTATTCTTTTTTTCTCTATCGCTCTCGCTCTCTCCGAATGAAAATCTTGCCGCGTTTACGTCCAATTAGCCTTCGCCCCCATTTTCCATCCCTTGTACAGTAAGGGATATTTGGAGAGAATTTTTGTACCACGCCGAGGTGAATGCTAATCGTCGTGTCGAATTGTTTGTAACTTTTGTCACTAGAATTCTAGGGATTTTTTTTAGCTTACTTGTTTTCCTCTCGAGTGAGCCCGACGGGGCAGGAGGGCTGTGAAATTTTTGTTCTAAACTTTGCCGTTACTATATGTGTGTTACCTTTGACTGTTGAAAGCCGTGTCGGACGTAGCTGCCGGACTGGACTCTAGTTTTCTGTAACAAAGAATGTAAGAGGGAGCTGCTTAATCTTTATTTTACGACAGAAAGCCACGGGCGGCAGCTGTGTGTGTAGAAAGAAGGTTAAAGCCACGCCGTGAAATCACGGAGCATTTATGGCCGAGTTTATTGGGAAAGAAGAGCACTGGCAGTGTTTACAATAAAATTGATGGCGGGTGTACAAGCTTAAGAAAAAACATAAATTACATAGACACAAAAAATGGAGTACATTTTCTTTTTTTTTTTTTAATTGAATTTCATACACGCACTCCTGTCACTTGACAATTTCACGGTCGTGCATGGGTATTTGTGGATATTTAAAATTTCCCGCCTCGAATGGCTTATGAGAAAATCAACGCGTTATCTATCGTCTACGGAAAAGTCTGTTGGCCGTCCCTTCCGTCCGGGACCGGAAGTGCTGGTTCCTTGCAATTATTACGATGTCCTGCTCTCTCCCACCTTAATTAAATTTATATCCGTATCATGTCTGTATATGCTAAAGATTATGTGCTACAGCGTGCCTATACTAGATTCGTTGAAACTTATTGAGCGTACTATAGCAAAGTTTGGTATAAGCGAGATAACTTATGGCGATATAACGTGAATATAACAGCCATCGTATGTATATAATTATTGAAACTTTTTTTTTTTTTTTTTCAAATCAAAAACAAAAATATTTCTAATACGAACTTTTTCCTTGAGTTATCACGTAACCCATTTCTTATAACTCGCGATGAAACTCGACCCGCTGGAAAATTGACGAGGCAATTTGAAACTTTACCGGAATCGTCAATTTTACTTTTGGCGTCATAACGTTTTCGTATACTTATCGTACGTAGCAACAGGCGAATCGTGTGTTCGCCCGTAATATTCGTACTAAAAAATACGAGGTCGATTTTATTACTATGACTTAGAATTCATGAATATCGTTGAATTAGGATTAAATCATAAAATTCTGCAGGAGCGCGGACTCTTGCATGTTCGTTATCCTTGTGTGTGTTTCAATAGGACGAATCTTCACATACCGACAGTGATCACTTTTAGGACGAATTTCACGTTTTACGTATACGACGTGATTAATCGTCGAAAATATCGCAGTTATCTCACGTATTTTTTTTTTATTTTATCATTCAATGTCCACCCGCCCTTTCTTTTATTTCTTCTTTTTATTCTTATGCAAATCGGCCCTTAATGCTCCTGCGTACGAATGAAAACCCATGTGTGGAAAATTGCTTTTTAGTTGGATAACGTTTTTCTCCCATTTTTTATCTCTTTTCTTTTCTCTCTCTCTCTCTCTCTCTCTCTCTCTCTCTCTCTCTCTCTCTCTCTCTCTCTCTCTCTCTAGTATCTTTCTGGATCTATTTTCGTCTCTCTCTCTCTCCCTCTGTATCCAAAGACCCGGCCTATTCTCCATCTCCGTCAGTAGATTTTTTTCAAGTAATTCAGTACGACCCTGAAAGAGACACAGACCGATAGAAAGAGAGCGTCTACTCTGCCAAGATTCCAAAAATATCAGCTGCAGGAGGTCAAGGTTCGATACATAATATACAGAAACAACATATGTCACGAAGACAAATTTTAAAGTCACAAAAACATAACGGCCGACCATGAAAATGTATCTGGACCAATATATCAGACTTAGGTCAGGATCCACATATTTTTTTTGTTTTCAGCGGATAAAATCACCTTGAGAATTCGCCATTAGGTAACGTCAACGCATATCCTCTACATATATTTCGCACAGTGATAATTTTTTTCAAAATAATTTTTCATCACAATTTTTTCATTCACAAAAATTGTATCATTCCAAAATCGCGTATTTGTAACACGTATCTGAAATAGTCGTTCAGCCCCCCCCCCCCTCGTCGCCTGTTGGTAATATCGAAGAAAAAATAATAATTCGTGGCTGGATAAGAAAAAGTAATAAAAATAAAATCAAAGTATAATTTTCTCAACCGTGATAGTTTTCTTTTGTACGTTTCGCGCCTCGTACGTTTTATGTGAAAACATTTACTTTCGACAACAATACATATTTTTATTACCCCTTAGATAGACATCCGTATGACAAGGGTGCACACGCTATTTTCTATCGATCCAATATTCTCGATCCATCCTATTGGCCGACAGGAGCTTGCGTAACATTTTCACCCTCTATTACATAACACTGCTTTAACCCTGTGTATATACAGTATGTAGATGGGTCCATTAGACGTTAAAGCATTCAGGATGCTGTATAAGTGGTCCAGACTTAGTCACCGGTACCAAGCCGTAATATGGTGTGTATACGTGTGCTTTGTGCCTGGTAGAAAATAAACGTCGTAAAGGCTGTCGTTAACAAGGTAACCGAGATATCTAATTATTTTCTTAAAAATTTTGATTCCTCTCAAATTAGCCACTCGAGCATGTTACACGGATGCTGGACGGAGCATCATTTTCAGAGGAGAGAGTGAGCGTGAGAGAGAGAGAGAGAGAGAGAGAGAGAGAGAGAGAGAGGGAGTATTGATCGTAAATAGACGAATGAAAATGTTCGGTACAGAGATGCTGTCATGTACCAAACCTATGGAGCCCTGAATAAATTTGTCAAGATCTCTTAAAAAGTTTTATCCACTTCTGGTACTTTGAGTCTTGGACGTATACGAGAAGCTGAGAGAAATTTGAGGGAAATTCCTTAGTTCCATAACGGAGACAAGAAGCTTACAATCTATACAGTAAATCTATACAGTAAAACATCGAGGGACTCAAAGTCGCTTGGGAAAATCCTGTGGCAATAAATAATTTTTGGATTACCCGAAACAACTTTAAAATTTATTGAAATTTAGTATCTTAAATTTTTCGAAGGGCCCGATTCAATCATCCCGCCCGATTTCAGTCATCGCCATCGGCGTCTCCGTCTTACGCATGTATTTTCGCATAAGTCCCTCTCTCTCGCACTCACTGCGGGTATAGGAAACTTGAAAAATTTGCCGATCCTTCTTTGTATCTCATCGACGTAACACCGTACACGGTTTTCTCTTATTCAATTCAATTTGCGCAATTTGTTAATGCAAAAGTAAGAATGTTCTTTATTTTTTCTTATGAAACTTATATAGTGAAAAAAAAAAACCACAGCGATCGTCTCACACTCGCATCCCATTGTACATACAACCTCGATAGTCTCGCTGGGGGTCCTTAAATGTTTTTTTACCATATATACCGGGTGGCACCGCGTTTACGTAAATATCGAGGACACTTTGCAATATCCACTTCACGGTACATTGAATATTATCGAATGCCATATAAGTTCAATTCACATATGTTGCCAGGTATGAGTTTACAAACGACTCGGACCGTTACCCTTTATATGTATATATATACATATACCAGCAAGGGATCTCAAAAAATCGATCGGTTGTTATTAGAAACGACAGCAAGTCTTTTTCCATGTATTACAAAGAAACGGTCACACATAAGATACATTCAAACATACGTATATACCACATACTAAACATATGCACAGTACATTTCACGTGGAGCGTTTATGGGGGGG
>NW_014333681.1:10300-12055 GCF_000341935.2 Cephus cinctus | reverse complement strand
TAAAAATACCAACACAAATTTACGAGAGAATAAAATCCTCCCTACGTCATTAGCCGTAATCCTACTGAGCAAACAATTTTTCTTCCTCAAAAAAAAAACGAAAAAAAAAAAATCCCTAAAAAATCCCCTACAGTCGTGCCAACCGCAAAAACCCCAGTAGATAGCCCAAACAATATCCCCAGCCTTGGGGATATCGTGTCCAGTAGTTGCGGAAAGTAATTAAAAATTGTTTAATGAAAATTTGAAAATATAGCGTCGCGACGCTCTTTTTTTTCCGTGGAAGGTCAGACGCCGTCCTAATTGTTCATGGGGTGAAGGGTGCACGAGAATTTGGGTGTAGGTAATTGAAGGAAGAATTTGGCGGCGGGTGGGTGGAGAGGGTGGGAAGTTCGGCATGAAAAATATAACGTAATGATATAGTTATTAACGCGTCTATCGCAATAGCAATTAGTATTAGCGATCTTGTAATAATTACAGGTTAGGATAGTGCTTTTAAGCTATTTCAAGCTTTTATTAGCCTGCTTGAAATAATCGTTGTAATTCGTATTACGAATTCTATACGGGCATTCGGCAGCTCGTGCGAACCAACTAACGTGATATACTGATATACTGCGTGAATGCACTGTATTTTATTATTTTTTAAATTTAATTTTTGTCTTTATAACGCTGTAAAATAATATAGACGTATTTTCGTTGATCTCAATATTTGCGTCGTGCTTAGGGTATTTTGGTGTGGGAGAGCCCTAAAGGACGTTTGACGTTGATACCTGTAATAATGGCGGGTCGTCTAAAGTCGAAGGGACGCCGAAAGGAGCCATAAGATACGCAGGTTCGTTTTACGGAATATATTATATCTATATATGGATGTACATATTTACTGAAGTTAGACGGGAATGAATGTTAAGAAGCCCTCGATTTCAATTGATTTTTAAATACTGGTAATTTTCAATTTTTTTTTTTTTTGATTATGCCATACCTGTTTCGATGAAATCACTCGTTTGCAGCTAACTTCAACCGGCACGTTTTTCGTGTATAACTCTATGTGTGTATATATATTGTAACGTAATTCTTTTTCGTGACCCGACACCGATAGCAAAACATAGGAGAACGAGCTATCTTCGAGAAGCAACGTACGTTACCTTCGGCCGTCCACCCGTCCTTCGTGCATCCGCAAGCCAGGCGGCCGCCAGCCGATTCTTTTTTCACCGGGAACTGACGAGCCGCTATAAACTGGGAGTTGGGGTGGAACAGGCCCAACTCCACCAAGAACGAGCGCTCTGACGGAACCTATCGGACGAGGCGATAGCTTAACGGATCCTGTCGATTTTTGGGGACGCGTAAAATCAGCAAACGCACCTGGATGCACGAACGGGAGCGGACGGTTACGGAAATGCACGGCCGCTCAGGCTGCTGGGTTTGAGGTAGAGAGGGTCGGAGTAAGAGTCCGGCAAATAGTGCGAGAGACAGAGAGCGACGAACCGAGAACGTATCAGGACGAATCTTAACTCTCTATCGAGATCCCTTCACCAATTAATAAATTGGGAGACTCACCGGAGCTGGTGCAGCTAATCCGTGGGGGTCGAGAACTGCATCCAAAGGACACTCTGGGGAGCACTGCACTACACCCACGGAACACTCACAGGAATTCATAGAATTGCCTGGATACCGCGAGAACAACGCGAGAACTATACGAACCGAGAACTTGCTATACCGTAGCGAAACACGGCAAGAGAAACTATAAACAGATAGCACGGG
>NW_014333681.1:0-10260 GCF_000341935.2 Cephus cinctus | reverse complement strand
CGAGAACTTGCTATACCGTAGCGAAACACGGCAAGAAAAACTATAAACAGACAGCACGGGAGCGCGGGGCAGCCCGTGACACCACGGTCGGTGCCCCGAGACAGACTGCTTTGACAAAATATCCAATTTCGATAACTAATAATTCTGATCATCTGATTGGTCGAGACCCTTATAGCCGATAACTCTTCTATCTCCTTCTAGCCGTCCCTTTAAACCAAATCGAGAGCGTTCCTTAACGAATCGGTACGTAACTTCTGGAGATCCTCCACGGCAGATTCGAGCACCTCGACCTCAACTAAACAATAACGAAATCTCACGAGAGCCTTGACACAACTGTACGAATCAACCCGAGAGCGCAGCTTCTGAGCAAAGTGGCGACCCGAAGGGAACCAGAAATCGAGAACGTTATCTGTATCGGTAACCGAAGCCGCCTTGGGACCGTGATTCGAAAAATCACGTCACAATATACATATATATATATATATATATATATATATATACACGCATTCCAATATCCTTTTTGACCCAGGTACCGGTACAATTGGAGTGGATGAATGAAAAGAGAGAATTCTGTTTTTCTTTGTATATATACATATACCGGTATCGTTGGCCGCTTCGTAAAGAGAAGTTAGATTGAATCCAGTATAGTCGGCTGCGGGAAGATAAACGTTTCCGGATTGACGTATAAAAGTGTATTTTGTTTTCTGCTCCGCTGTTTCCGGAAAATGAATAGTCTTTTTTATGACGAATTATCAAGAACCATTCACGTCCTCGCTGCGAGGTGCTTTTATATTCGGATGTGTTTTTAATCGACTGTTAGGCTTTCTCCGGAAAGAACTTATCTGTATATATGTATATATATATATTTGCTATAGCACTTATAGCCAATCGAAAACCTGTGTTGAAATACATACTTCAAATACTATCGAGGAATACGATACAGTCAACGTAAATACGTTATCAGTTGTGATTGCAACGTGACGTTCATTTTTATCAATGCCCCCACGGGTCCCAGGGATATAAGCGTCGCGACGTCCGCCCACTATTTTTTGCGAGGCCAATTCTCTTTCTGTCCAGGGACACATAGCAGTGACGTGATTCAGGGCACGTAAAGGCGAAATCGCACGTGGTCGTCATGACGAATTAACGTCATTTACTTGGAATCTAGGTAACGTGTAGAATTTCAAGGAAAAAAAATATATATATGCGGGAAAATAAATTTTTGAAAAATTTCTCAATACAAATGACGAATGAAATTTTTTGGATAAAAATAAATATTAACGTTCAATCGATAGCGATTTTACCCGATTGCTACTGCACGGTCAGGAATGCCCGATAGATTGTCCGCTCAGCTGTCAGATTTGGACGGGGCGAGTGAATTATTGTCAATTTCCATGACGCTCGCGTGAGAATGAACTTTAAAGGAGCTATCACAACGAATGGGATAGTATCGGTAGATCAGACGCAGATTAGGGAATTACCTGGTAACTAATTCAACGCTGCACTTAGGTTTAACCTGCAATCCTGCATAGCTACGTACATATATTGCTTATGGAAAACTCATGGGAATTATATCGTACTAGCTATAATTCATTTACTTCATGTTCTCCCCGAGACAATTTTCCTCAGTAGTACACGAGACAGATATAGATCGGCCGTAACATATATCATGTATGAGTTATTCTACGGAAACCCAACACACGTGTGATCGTCAATTTCTCAGTAACTTCGGGACACGTTTGCATAACTTGAATGGATCTAACTTAATTTTTTTAAGATTTTTTAACCGTACCCGATTTTTTTTTCGTTTTTGACATTTTTCATGCGACCCTTTTTGCGAGCTTTATAAAAATTGAAAAAAAATGTTTTGTAAATTAATTTTCAAAAAATTGTCAAAAATCAATATTGCCCCATAGTCATACGAGACTCTCGATATTTATGAACGCACAACGAAGATACGAGATTACGGAAAACCACGGAATCCACAAGTGTGCCGGATTTCAAGGACATTTCGGGCTTACATACACAGTCGATAATCCGGATCACCAGTTGCGCATCTGGCGATTAGATGAAATTTATCGTCCAAATAAATAGTCATAAAAAATGGCAATTCTTTTCCATGTCAGTCGAATAAAAATTTATACCCCGTAATAATTACACCGAGACGTACTTATTATGCAATTAAAAAAAAAAAAAAAACCAAGATCAAAATATTACATGTACATTCTAACGTAAATTTGACTGCGAATTAATAATGGTTTACGTAATTAACCTTACGGCGACGTAAGTGCATCCATAGGGATGTCTAAAGAGAGCAAGCGCACGGCAGATTCTCAGTAAGTCCGGGGACGGTTCCTCCAGGTACGCGTTATCTCAAGGAATTTCCCAGGGGCGCCCGAGGCCACCGGTAGTGCTGTAAAGTACCTCGGAGGCGCGTCCACTGCCTACCTAAAACACCGTGGGCCCCGTGCATCCCGTATCGATCATTTCGTTTATACCGTCTGCAAATTTATGAGTCATTTACATAGCGAAGCGACGATGGCCGCAAGGTATACGTTATACATTGGAGATGTACACGTTATACATGGGGAAGCTAGCAGGTAGATATTTCCAGTGTATTTAACGTATGATAATGGAACAGAATATACGGGCGGGACGTCACGAAAACCCATTGAACTTTCGCTCTATATTATTGTTCTTACGTAAATTACGTATACGGCTACGTAACTCATTGGTTGCATGTACTCTTTTTTTTGTTATTTTACAAAGCGACCTGAATGTAAAAAATCGTTAATCAGCCTAGACACGTGTACAAAGTTTTATGGGAATGCGTATGTGAAAATACGACACGTATGTTACGTGTCCGTAAATTCTTGTATGCTCTGGTCACACGTGGGAATGTTTGTCGTAATTGAAATTTTCCGGTAAAACTTTTTTTTTCATTTGTATTTTGACTTTTTTCCGAATTCATATTGCACTCATGATGAAATCCATTGTTGGTTGTGTATCACCAGTGACCTCTGACACGTGGTTTCGAGCGACAATTTCTACGGGACACTTTATCCTGTCGCTCTTTGCGAATCCATTTCCATAAGTCCGTTTTCGCTGGGTCATTTGCATCCGACTGCATTATATCGCAGGGACGTACTAGGGAGTGAGAGAGAGAGAGGCAGAGGGGCGGTCGACGGAAGAATGGTGGAAAAAGAGAGAAAGGACAGGTACGTGCCTTTATTACGGATGAGGTCAGGGGAAAAGAGGGCGGGACAATGGTGCACCTTCAAATTTGTATTCATTATATTCGTATTCAGTGTTATACGGAGAAACGTTGTTTTTCCGAGTTCTCTTTTAACATTCGCGGTGTATTAGAGCGCGGGAGCGAGGGGAATTTGAAAAAGGGAATGAAAGGTACAAAAAAAACATTTAAGAAATACATAACTGTTTTTCTTACCCGTTATACGATCGCGATGTTATTTCCATGAAACTCGGAATCGTCGATTGGCAAACTGTTGCGAATCGTATAATTCGCGGTACATCCGATCGAGAGCGCGGATTATTTTTTTCCCTCCGATTCGTAAGAAAAGTTGAAAAGGGAATGAGAAAAAAAAAAGAAAAATAAGAATCCAGGAAGAAAAAGAAAAAATCGGAAAGAGTGGAAGAGCATAAAAAATAAATAAACAGAAAAAAAAAATAGTCGACAGTCCATTACACGTCATCAGGTCTTCAACAAGGTGAAGATTGAAGAGGAACCTCTCTTCACTGTGAAGCTACAAAGAGGATGCTCGATCGTTTTTCTAATTTTTATCTATTTTTTTTTAATCTCCCAATTCCTCCCCTCCACCACCTCCCGTGCTCAAGACGAACCTATCCATCAGGGGTTGATGAGCGGTGATCGTGACCCCCTTGAGCGAAGTGGAATTTGAGTCTTAAAAAAAATAATAATAACAATCCACGTCTCACCTGTCACTCTCCGTAGTCTTCTGAACTTCCGGTTCCGACTGCGGTACTGCTTCCGATTCCACAGTGACTGAGTTGCTCCTGTCCGGTGTTGATCCTGCTGGAACAGCCTCATTCTCGGCCATCCTGGACCAGGTCCTGCTGCCGCGAACTTAAGCGCCCGATAAGCACCGAACGATAACGCGCAGAATTTAATAATTTTTTGAAAAAGTTCACAACACTTTGACAGCCCTGCCACAGGGCGGAAATGACGTAGCACGTCCTTGACCCATCAGAACATGATCCCGAGACCACCGGTACCCATCCTTCCCGCGAGGCGGCTTACACACTTCCGGATGGAACATCCAGGGGTAGGAAAAGATCTTTACCAGGGTCGCAACACTTAATCCTGACGACTTTTACCCAGATACCCAAAAACTTTTTGAATCCTTCGTAGAGGCCGATCGAGAGGCTATAAATATGGAAAGAAAAAGAGACAGGAGTTAGAAGAATTTCTTGACACTAAAAAAATCCAACCTAGGTAGAATCATGGTGGCTAAACCCAATAAAGATCCCATAAAGGTTCTAAGCAGCAGCTATACTGGTAGCAATAAGGGTAGCTATAAAAGTAGGACGATGAAGAAGTATTTGCCCTGTAGGGCTACGGTAGGGTTAGGGGTTGTCGGAACACGTATAGAAATAGCAGCGAGAAAGGATCACAGCGGATCACAGCGGACACCCCCATCCTGACGAACGACTCCTCCGGACGAATCCTGGGCAAACAATACAGCTGGAGATTATCGCGAGATAAATGCGATTTTTTTTTTATATACGTCACAAAGCCTAGAATAAATCCAGAGGAAGAAAATAGAGAATTTCTAGAAACCAGCAAAAGCGACCCGACCTCCTCTTGAGCTGCTTGGGTGGGTCTGATGAGTGATAAGGACACTTGAGAGAGAACAAGTTATTTTTGCTCTGCAAATGTTTCAATAAACTAACCTAACCCGTTAGAAAAAAAAATTTCACGATTCTTATTAACATTTATCTCGGCGCTTTTGCTATTTTCTCACAAAATTGCAAGACCTTAGACTGTGTTAGACGTATCGTGACATTGCGTATATTGCCAAGAATTTTGTCTCTTTGCCTTTAGTGCATATGTAAATGGAGTAGATACATGAGTATATGTTTTCTATATATATATATATATATTCTCCTGGCGTTATATTTTACATACTGGCTACAGGCAGGGCTTAGTGCGAAAGCGTCAGACTTAAATCTGGAAAAAAGTCACTAGGACTGTTTCACGCTGTTATCAGATTTGCTATTTTAGACACTGATAACTGCTACCACCTTAGGAATTTCTTGATACACGAGAAAATTGTATTTCACGCGTTCATCTTCGAAATGCTAGCACGCTGTAGGTATGGCGTGTACGGGATGAATGTTTGTGTTATATAACATCCTGTATATATTCATAGTACACGCTTGATATATACATATGCGTATGAGTAACTACAAGAAATATGTCTAGTATTCAGGGCAGAGTCGACTGGATTTTTTTTTTTTAAATATGCGAAACTCGATCGGCTCGTGTATTCGTTTCCGTTCGCGACAAAAAAAGACTTCCGGTGTGTCCCCGAGGCTCGACCAAGTCTATCAGCCGGGTGGGTTGAAGTGGAGAAACGAAGTGGAATACATAAAAAGAGTGAAAAGCAGAAGGGGTATCGGGATAGCGGGACAGTCAAAAGGATAAGAGGATAAGGGATGAAAGTAGCATCCCTCGGTCGGCAGAAGAGTCACGAAGCAGTTTGAGGTTAGGTAAAAAAAAACGCAGTCGGAAGAGTTCAAGAGTTCACAAGTAAAACGGAGCCTGGTTGAAATGGCTAGAAAATATTTTCCCAGCTATCTACCGGGTGTTTAATAAGTCTTACGTCAGCTTCAGGTATACAGTAATAGCTATAGGTGCAGACGAGAGGGATAGGGAAAAAATGGGGGTTCGGATAGAAGAGAAAGTAGGGCTCGGATAAGAAACTCGAAATTTGGCAAAGTAATTTCAGGAAGGGGTTGCTACCCCTTTTCGATCATCACTATTGACGCCCAGAGGGTGTCTCCCGAAACTCTTGGGGAAAGTGAAAGGATCCTTCGGGATGCAGGTGAAAACTTTCGATCGAATCTTCGAAGGGCTATCGTTCGAGTGGACCACTGGATCAGCATCATTTTCCTACCCTTGTAATCTTGGTCAGGGTGTCCATCTGGAGGGATGAATTGTAGACTGAGGTTAAAGGGTTAAATTTGGCCTGGACCAAAAATTCTTAAAATCTCGCGCGGACGGACCCGGCCACTCCGTACGAAGGGTTGTCGGGCGAGATGGGGAAAGCGACAGGGGGTGGATTTAGCAATGTAAAGCTGGAGCGCGGGGGTGAGTCTGGGAGTATTTTCAAAGGGGGATGAAGAACGCACAATGTTGGTCTGGCCAGTTGAAAGCTTGCCAGAAGGACAAAGCTGCTTTGAGAAGATACGAAGATGGGCTACGATTTAGGGGTTGAGGGTTACGGGGTGACTGGCTCACCCGGTACAATGCCATTAATCATACTCACGGGCTTGGGATTAGACCGAAGTAACACAATGTTCCTTGGTTGTTGTGTCTGGTGTTAGTCCCACCGTGACTACTATGAGCTGCTAACACCTTCGCGATATTACAGCCCTTTTAGCTACGGCTTTATCTATAAGACAGGGCACTTTCTTATTAATCTGCGTTATAGATAAATTTCCGTATCCGTCATCCCTTAATTGAGAATTATATCGGTTAATCGGGGGTGGATTCGATTTTGAGGATTTTTTTGTCCTGTATCATTTTTTCGATTTGATTCAGTGGGTGTCGTTTTATGGTAGTCAACAAAATTTACAACCCTTAAGACACGACCTTAGCCATACAGTAGGGTGTATGCATTATCAGAAGCCGTTCTGCAAGGCTTTGAATATTGAAGGCTAGACTACGGGTATATATGGATAGTCTCTATTTTGTTCATTCATATTTTTGTTTACTATGGAGTATTTTTAATTCCCCCTTATCATCCCCTGTTATCCTCCCTCTTTTCTGAATTCCTTCCGGCTCCGAGAAAACGAGCGCCATTAGCGCAAAGCTTTCCGCTGTTAGGAGCGCAACATTTTTTTTTCATCCCCGAACTTTACCACCCCTGGATGAAAAAGCTTAGAGAGACTGCCCGAGAAAGTCAAGGTGCGTCAAGGGGAGTCCGAGGGTGCGTAAGAAAATTATAGAAGATAAAGACATTCATTTGCGAACGGAGCTTTAAGGGTACGTTCGCAATAATTTATATTGCCCCGAGCTTCCTTCCGATGTATTGCCTAAGTTACCTTGAGTTCTGGGGGGGGGGAAAAATTGGAAATTTTTTGTATTTTCGAGAAGTGAACACATTCGTGGAATGGGAGCGAGTAGCAATGTACATTGCTGGAATAAATGGAACGAAAGTAAAATTAAATAAATAACAGAGCTGACCAGCTTTCTTGGTATCGAAAGATTTTACGTGTGGGGGTGCGTTATAAGGGTAGGGCCACACCAATACCCAGGTCAAAACAATTTAACCTGTTAACATTGCTTTCTACTCCCTCAGGTTGTCATAGAATTTCAACCCCCTTTATATTACGGCCCTGCACCCTCTCACTACTTGGAACTAGCGTAGTTTCCACGAGAGCGACCGAAAGTATGAAAACGGGGATAAATTCGTCCGCGCCGTTGCACCACACTTGTAGGTCTGTGTGTCATGAAATGAAAAAAAAAAAAAAAAATTTCTAAGAACGATATTTATTTTGTGTAACTTTTTGATTAAATTTTTTTACGAGCTAATTTAGCTAACTTGAAAATTGCCTCGAGGATCTTTATTGGTTTTCACCGTAATCGCCCTACCGCATTAACGGCAGATGACTCGAACGATTATTTTTGAAACACTTGTACTCTCTCGTTTACTTTACTTACTTATCGCCAATGTTTGGCAAACACGACGTGAACTTTTCTACGAGCTTTTCCCGTCGACTTGCATAACTATTTGCTTTTATTTATTTACTCCCGATTGCCCAACGTGCCACGGCCCGTACGTCGAATTAAGCCCGGAAGTAAAGTTCCAAGTACTAACTGCACCCTATGCACGTGAGTGCATATGTGAATTGTAGTCGAGAATGCAACGGACTATTGTTATTATTGGAACTAGTAGAAATGAAATTTGCGTTTGAAAAATAAAAATTGTCATTTGTGACGATTCCAATATGGAAAAAAAAAAAATAAAAAAAATTATATCACTCGATTCGAAAAATTGTCTAATTTTTGGATTATTTATATAATCTTTCTATCACATTTTCAATTGATGCTCAATCGGCACACGGTAGATACATATCATTCGTTAAGTTTTTTTATTTTAATTAGTGCGACACATTCACGTGGTCTTTCTGTAAAAGTTTATTATTTTAATTTCACGGGGTTTTTTTTTCCAAAATTTTTATGTTACTTTTCTATTGAACGTCACGACGCGAGCACAAGCCTCCGTGCCTTCGTCCGACGTCCGACGTTCGGGACGGTCCGGCGTATACTGAGCGACGCCGACGCAGCCGTCGCGACGGCAGCCAAGTTCCGTTTACTCTTGCTAATCATGACATCCACACGGCGCAGCCCCTTTTTCCTCTGATTACCGCGACGAGCACTATACTTCCCTATAGCAAAAAGGAACCTGTACAATTTTACTTGTACTTATGGGGTGTAGAAATTATCCAAAAATTTGGTCACGTGGTTTTTATCAGGTTTTTATAAAAATTCATAATAGACATAGATATATATGTCTCTGCCGAAAAAAATGGCCTATATTAGTAATGGATTTTAATTTTCATATTGCACCTGTAATACAGGCTTTACATAGCGACACAGAGCAACATTTATCACGTGATATTTTGTTCAATTTCAAAAATTTTCAAATTTCACATTTCACTTTGAAACAAAAATCCTCAATGATAACAATGCGAATATTTGACACAGCGCTTATCGGCAAAACTTTTTACAGCGGATTCTCATAAAGTCCTACAGTTCTGTGAAAAAAAAAAAATTTCAATTTCATACACCGCGACAGACTGCTGATACGTTTTAAGTGAAAAGAAAATGTATCACTATCAACCTTGATATTCTAATTTCAGACAAGCGACGCTATTTTGAATACACGACGTTGCTGTAGACGTCGATTTAAATTGAAGAGAAAAGCGTCCCGTTCAAAACTGACAGACGACCCATGGAGCTTTTGAGGCTGCTCGTCTAGTCTCAAGATGAAAGCAAAAAAGGAGCAAAGAGCCCAAGGTCGCTCCATGTCATTGACCATCAATGAAAATTTTAGAACACGTTACAATCTGACGTAAGAGCGAGACGGGAGATAAAAGAGAGAAAATAAAATTATATCTCAGACCAATTTTCATGTGACTTCGTTTTACCATCTCCCGACGCTAAAAATTGGATGGATCGGAACCAGTGAATGTTTGAGCTTTTATCGAGCCCTTGCGGTAATGGCGCGGTAAAAGGGGTAAGGGCGCCGGGCTCTTACCAAGGAATAATAGGGGTGGCTTTTGTAACGTGATTTCAAACTTTGAAACTCCAGTCTGAAACAGCACATGGGAATTAATGAGTAACTACGAAATACCCAGACCCTTGTGCTACCCTTAGTTTTAGAGGCGTGTTCCGAAATGATAATAACAACAACAACAGCATATTAGTAGCATACAATTGATATACCCATTGCATCACTGTCATCATTGATAACGACGATCTCAGTGCTTATCTTTGGTACATGGATGCTGCATACGTAATCGTTAATAATTAAAATATAAATTTGCTTATACGTTATCTGAGGGAAATTGGGGGATGAAATATTTATCATTGACCGATCCTTGAGATAAATTTAACTTTTCATCGATCAGCCAGCTTCTACGTATGGGATTGCAAATGGACCGCATACATCATATATGGGGTTATTCACGACAAATGCACCACCGGGTGATTTTTCCATGGAAATCAAATCGACAGGCTAACTCCAGGCGGTGGGTTCGCGAATAGCACTGTATATAGTTATGTTGATAAAATCAGATTAATGTCATATGAATTATGATAGGTCGTTCGTGTCGCCTGTAAGTAGAGGTAAGTGAAGATAACCCTTATCAAGGGTTAAAGTAGGTCCTTGTCACATTGGCAGATCATTTGCCACCCTTTCGCGTCAGACTCTGTTGTTGACTATACATTGTGACGTGATTTTTCGAATCACGGTCCCAAGGCGGCTCCGG
>NW_014333680.1:26934-34241 GCF_000341935.2 Cephus cinctus | reverse complement strand
CTATCCCAGGCTGTCCCAGACTTTATCAGACTGTTCCAGAACCATCCAATTCGGCCACAGTCTATCCCAGACTATCCCAGACCGTCCCAGTCTGATTCTAATATATCCCAGTCTCTCCCAGACGTTCCCAGACAGTCCCAGACTGTACCAGATAGTTCCAAAAAAATCCCAGACGGTCTCAGTCTGTCCCAGACTGTCCCAGACTATCCCAGACTGTCCCAGACTGTCCTAGACTGTTCCAAAAATATCCCAAATGGTCCCAGTCTGACCCAGACTGTCCTAAACTCTTCCAAAAATATCCCAGTCGGTCCCAGACGGTCCCAAACAGTACCAGACTGTCCCAGATAGTCCCAGACTGTTCCAAAAAGGTCTCAGACCGTCCCAGTCTGTCCCAGGCTATCCCAGACTGTGCCACACTGTTCTAGAAGGACCCCAGCCGGTCCCAGCCTGTCCCTGACTGTCCCAGACAGTCCCAGGCTGTTCCAAAAATATCCCAGTGTGTCCCGGACTGTTCCGGACTGCCCCAGACGGTTCCAGGCTGTTCCAAAAATCACCCAGACGGTCTCAGTCTGCCCCAGACTGTCATAGACTCATCCAAACATATCCCAGTCGGTCCCAGACTGTCCCAGACGGTCCCAGGCTGTTCCAAATATATCCCAGTCTGTTTCAGACGGTCCCAGACCGTCCCAGACTGTTCCAAAAAAATCCCAGGTGGTCCGAGTCCGCCCCAGACTGTCCCATACTATCCTAGACTATTCCAAATTATCCTAGAAGTTCCCAGTGTATCTCAGGCTGTCCCGGACAGTCCCAGATTGTTCCAGAAGAATCCCAAACGGTCGCAGTCTCTACCAGACTGTCCCAGACTGTCCCAGATTGTCCCCGACTCTTCCAAAAATGTCCCAGACCGTTCCAATCTGTACCAGGGTATCCCAGACTGTGACACAATGTTCCAGAAGGACCCCAGACGGTCCCAGCATGTCCCTGACTGTCCCAGACAGTCCCAGGCTGTTCCAAACAAATCCCAGACGTTCCAAGAATGTCCCAGAATGTACCAGATTGTTCCAAAAAATCCCAGACGGTCCCAGTCTGTCCCAGACTGACCCAGACAGTCCTAGACTGTTCCAAAAATATCCCAGACGGTCCCAGGCTGTTCCAAACAAATCCCAGACGTTCCAAGAATGTCCCAGAATGTCCCAGAATGTCCCAGAATGTCCCAGAATGTCCCAGAATGTCCCAGAATGTCCCAGAATGTCCCAGAATGTCCCAGAATGTCCCAGAATGTCCCAGAATGTCCCAGAATGTCCCAGAATGTCCCAGAATGTCCCAGAATGTCCCAGAATGTCCCAGAATGTCCCAGAATGTCCCAGAATGTCCCAGAATGTCCCAGAATGTCCCAGAATGTCCCAGAATGTCCCAGAATGTCCCAGAATGTCCCAGAATGTCCCAGAATGTCCCAGAATGTCCCAGAATGTCCCAGAATGTCCCAGAATGTCCCAGAATGTCCCAGAATGTCCCAGAATGTCCCAGAATGTCCCAGAATGTCCCAGAATGTCCCAGAATGTCCCAGAATGTCCCAGAATGTCCCAGAATGTCCCAGAATGTCCCAGAATGTCCCAGAATGTCCCAGAATGTCCCAGAATGTCCCAGAATGTCCCAGAATGTCCCAGAATGTCCCAGAATGTCCCAGAATGTCCCAGAATGTCCCAGAATGTCCCAGAATGTCCCAGAATGTCCCAGAATGTCCCAGAATGTCCCAGAATGTCCCAGAATGTCCCAGAATGTCCCAGAATGTCCCAGAATGTCCCAGAATGTCCCAGAATGTCCCAGAATGTCCCAGAATGTCCCAGAATGTCCCAGAATGTCCCAGAATGTCCCAGAATGTCCCAGAATGTCCCAGAATGTCCCAGAATGTCCCAGAATGTCCCAGAATGTCCCAGAATGTCCCAGAATGTCCCAGAATGTCCCAGAATGTCCCAGAATGTCCCAGAATGTCCCAGAATGTCCCAGAATGTCCCAGAATGTCCCAGAATGTCCCAGAATGTCCCAGAATGTCCCAGAATGTCCCAGAATGTCCCAGAATGTCCCAGAATGTCCCAGAATGTCCCAGAATGTCCCAGAATGTCCCAGAATGTCCCAGAATGTCCCAGAATGTCCCAGAATGTCCCAGAATGTCCCAGAATGTCCCAGAATGTCCCAGAATGTCCCAGAATGTCCCAGAATGTCCCAGAATGTCCCAGAATGTCCCAGAATGTCCCAGAATGTCCCAGAATGTCCCAGAATGTCCCAGAATGTCCCAGAATGTCCCAGAATGTCCCAGAATGTCCCAGAATGTCCCAGAATGTCCCAGAATGTCCCAGAATGTCCCAGAATGTCCCAGAATGTCCCAGAATGTCCCAGAATGTCCCAGAATGTCCCAGAATGTCCCAGAATGTCCCAGAATGTCCCAGAATGTCCCAGAATGTCCCAGAATGTCCCAGAATGTCCCAGAATGTCCCAGAATGTCCCAGAATGTCCCAGAATGTCCCAGAATGTCCCAGAATGTCCCAGAATGTCCCAGAATGTCCCAGAATGTCCCAGAATGTCCCAGAATGTCCCAGAATGTCCCAGAATGTCCCAGAATGTCCCAGAATGTCCCAGAATGTCCCAGAATGTCCCAGAATGTCCCAGAATGTCCCAGAATGTCCCAGAATGTCCCAGAATGTCCCAGAATGTCCCAGAATGTCCCAGAATGTCCCAGAATGTCCCAGAATGTCCCAGAATGTCCCAGAATGTCCCAGAATGTCCCAGAATGTCCCAGAATGTCCCAGAATGTCCCAGAATGTCCCAGAATGTCCCAGAATGTCCCAGAATGTCCCAGAATGTCCCAGAATGTCCCAGAATGTCCCAGAATGTCCCAGAATGTCCCAGAATGTCCCAGAATGTCCCAGAATGTCCCAGAATGTCCCAGAATGTCCCAGAATGTCCCAGAATGTCCCAGAATGTCCCAGAATGTCCCAGAATGTCCCAGAATGTCCCAGAATGTCCCAGAATGTCCCAGAATGTCCCAGAATGTCCCAGAATGTCCCAGAATGTCCCAGAATGTCCCAGAATGTCCCAGAATGTCCCAGAATGTCCCAGAATGTCCCAGAATGTCCCAGAATGTCCCAGAATGTCCCAGAATGTCCCAGAATGTCCCAGAATGTCCCAGAATGTCCCAGAATGTCCCAGAATGTCCCAGAATGTCCCAGAATGTCCCAGAATGTCCCAGAATGTCCCAGAATGTCCCAGAATGTCCCAGAATGTCCCAGAATGTCCCAGAATGTCCCAGAATGTCCCAGAATGTCCCAGAATGTCCCAGAATGTCCCAGAATGTCCCAGAATGTCCCAGAATGTCCCAGAATGTCCCAGAATGTCCCAGAATGTCCCAGAATGTCCCAGAATGTCCCAGAATGTCCCAGAATGTCCCAGAATGTCCCAGAATGTCCCAGAATGTCCCAGAATGTCCCAGAATGTCCCAGAATGTCCCAGAATGTCCCAGAATGTCCCAGAATGTCCCAGAATGTCCCAGAATGTCCCAGAATGTCCCAGAATGTCCCAGAATGTCCCAGAATGTCCCAGAATGTCCCAGAATGTCCCAGAATGTCCCAGAATGTCCCAGATTGTTCCACAAAAATTTCAGTCGGTCCCAGTCTGTCTCAGACTGTCCTAGACTGTTCCAAAAATATCCCAGGTGGTCCGAGTCCGCCCCAGACTGTCCTAGCCTGTTCCAAAAAAATACCAGGCAGTCCCGGTCTGTCCTAGACTGTTCGAAAAATATCCCTGACGGTCCGAGTCTGTCCCAGACTGTCCCAGACTGTTCGAAAAATATCCCAGACGGTCCGAGTCTGTCACGGACTGCCCCAGACTGTCCCAGACAGTCCCAGACTGTCCTAGACTGTCCCAAAAATTCCCCAGATTGTCCCAGTCTGTTCCAGACAGACACAGACTGTCCCAGACTGTTCCAAAAAAATTACAGACAGTCCCAGTCTGTCCCAGACTGCTCAGACTGTCCCAATCTGTCCCAGACTGTTCCAAAAAAATTACAGACAGTCCCAGTCTGTCCCAGACTGCTCAGACTGTCCCAATCTGTCCCAGACTGTTCCAAAAAAATTACAGACAGTCCCAGTCTGTCCCAGACTGCTCAGACTGTCCCAATCTGTCCCAGACTGTTCCAAAAAAATTACAGACAGTCCCAGTCTGTCCCAGACTGCTCAGACTGTCCCAGACAGTCCCAGACTGTTCCAAAAATATCCCAATTTGTCCCAGACAGTCCCAGGCTATTCCAAAGAAATCGCAGTCGGTCCCAGTCTGTCCCAGACAGTCACAGTCTTTCCCAGTCCGTCCCCGGCTATCCCAGACTGTACCAGACTGTTCCAAAAAATTCCAGACGGTCGCAGTCTGTCCCAAACTGTCCCAGACTGTACCAGACTGTCTCAAACTGTCCCAGACTGTACCAGATTGTTCCAAAAAAATCCCAGACGGTCCCTCTCTGTCCCAGACTGTCCCAGACAGACCCAGACTGTTCCAAAAAAATCGCAGTTGGTCCCAGTCTGTCCCGGACTGTCCTAGACTGTTCCAAAAATGTCCCAGACCGATCCAGGCTGTCCCAGGGTATCCCGGACTGTGCCGGACTGTTCCAGAAGTACCCCAGATGGTCCCAGCCTCTCCCTGACTGTCCCAGACAGCCCCAGGCTGTCCTAGACTGTTCCAAATATATCCCAGTAGGCCCCAGACTGTCCCAGACGTTCCCAGACGGTCCCAGGCTGTTCCAAAAATATCCCAGTCTGAAACAGGAGGTCCCACACCCGTCCCAGACTGTTCCAAAAAAATACCAGTTGGTCCCAGTCTGTCCCAAACTGTCCCACACTGCCCCACACTGTCCCAGACTGTCCCATACGGACCCAGACGGTCCTAGACTGTTCCAAAAATACCCCAGATTGTTCCCGTCTGTTCCAGACAGACCCATACTGTCCCAGACTTTTCCAAAACAAGTCCAGTTGGTCCCAGTCTGTCCCAAACTGTCCCACACTGCCCCACACTGTCCCAGACTGTCCCATACGGACCCAGACGGTCCTAGACTGTTCCAAAAATACCCCAGATTGTTCCCGTCTGTTCCAGACAGACCCATACTGTCCCAGACTTTTCCAAAAAAATCCCAGTCGGTCCCAGTCTATCCCAGACTGTCCTAGACTATTCCAAAATTATCCAAGCCTGTCCCAGGCAGTCCCACACTGCCCAGACTATTCCAGAAGAATCCCAGACGGTCCCAGACAGTCCCTGATTGTCCTAGACTGTTCCCAAAATATCCCAGACTGTCCGAGTCTGTCCCAGACTGTCCTAGACTGTTCCAGAAGAACCCCAGTCGGTCCCAGTCTGTCCCAGTCTGTCCCAGACTGTCCCAGACTGTTCTAAAAATATCCCAGTCGGTCCCAGTCTGTCGGAGACTGTCCCAGACTGTCCCAGACGGTCCCAGGCTTCTTCAAAAATATCCCTGTCTGTCCCAGACGTTCCCAGACAGTCCCAGACTATTCCAAAAAAATCCCAGTCGGTCCCAGTCTGTCGCAGACTGTCCTAGACTCCTCCAAAATTATGCCAGCCTGTCCCAGGCAGTCCCACACTGCCCAGACTATTCCAGAAGAATCCCAGACTGTCCCAGACAGTCCCAGTCTGTTCCAAAAAAATCCCAGACGGTCCGAGTCTGTCCCAATCTGTCCCAGACTGTTCCAAAAATATCCCAGACGGTCCGAGTCTGTCCCAGACTGTCCCAGACTGTTCCAAAGGAATCCCAGATGGTCCCAGACAGTCCCAGTCTGTTCAAAAAAATCCCAGACGGTCCCAGTCTGTCCCAGACTGTCGTAGACTGATCCCAAAATATCCCAGGCGGTCCTGGTCTGTCCCCGACTCGTCCAGACAGTCCCAGGCTGTTCCCAAATTATCCCAGTCTGTCCCGGACTGTCCCAGACAGTCCTAGACTCTTCCACAAACATCCCAGACGGTCCCAGACTGTTCCAAAAATGTCCCAGACCGTCCCAGTCTGTCTCAGACTGTCCCAGACGGTCCCAGACTGTTCCAAAAATGTCCCAGACCGTCCCAGTCTGTCTCAGACTGTCCCAGACGGTCCCAGACTGTTCCAAAAATGTCCCAGACCGTCCCAGTCTGTCTCAGACTGTCCCAGACGGTCCCAGACTGTTCCAAAAATGTCCCAGACCGTCCCAGTCTGTCTCAGACTGTCCCAGACGGTCCCAGACTGTTCCAAAAATGTCCCAGACCGTCCCAGTCTGTCTCAGACTGTCCCAGACGGTCCCAGACTGTTCCAAAAATGTCCCAGACCGTCCCAGTCTGTCTCAGACTGTCCCAGACGGTCCCAGACTGTTCCAAAAATGTCCCAGACCGTCCCAGTCTGTCTCAGACTGTCCCAGACGGTCCCAGACTGTTCCAAAAATGTCCCAGACCGTCCCAGTCTGTCTCAGACTGTCCCAGACGGTCCCAGACTGTTCCAAAAATGTCCCAGACCGTCCCAGTCTGTCTCAGACTGTCCCAGACGGTCCCAGACTGTTCCAAAAATGTCCCAGACCGTCCCAGTCTGTCTCAGACTGTCCCAGACGGTCCCAGACTGTTCCAAAAATGTCCCAGACCGTCCCAGTCTGTCTCAGACTGTCCCAGACGGTCCCAGACTGTTCCAAAAATGTCCCAGACCGTCCCAGTCTGTCTCAGACTGTCCCAGACGGTCCCAGACTGTTCCAAAAATGTCCCAGACCGTCCCAGTCTGTCTCAGACTGTCCCAGACGGTCCCAGACTGTTCCAAAAATGTCCCAGACCGTCCCAGTCTGTCTCAGACTGTCCCAGACGGTCCCAGACTGTTCCAAAAATGTCCCAGACCGTCCCAGTCTGTCTCAGACTGTCCCAGACGGTCCCAGACTGTTCCAAAAATGTCCCAGACCGTCCCAGTCTGTCTCAGACTGTCCCAGACGGTCCCAGACTGTTCCAAAAATGTCCCAGACCGTCCCAGTCTGTCTCAGACTGTCCCAGACGGTCCCAGACTGTTCCAAAAATGTCCCAGACCGTCCCAGTCTGTCTCAGACTGTCCCAGACGGTCCCAGACTGTTCCAAAAATGTCCCAGACCGTCCCAGTCTGTCTCAGACTGTCCCAGACTGTCCCAGACAGTACCAGACTGTTCCGAAAATATCCCAGTCTGCCCCGGACGGTCACAGACTGTTCCAGATGGCCCCAGGCTGTTCCAAAAACATCCCAGTCTGTTCAGTCGGTCCCAGACAATCCCAGAGTGTTC
>NW_014333680.1:26540-26768 GCF_000341935.2 Cephus cinctus | reverse complement strand
CCAGGCTGTTCCAAAAATATCCCAGACTGTCCCAGTCGGTCTCAGTCTGTCCCAGACTATCCCAGACTGTCCCAGGCTCTTCCAAAATTATCCCTGTCGGTCCCAGTCCGACCCGGACTGTTCCAGACGGACCGAGACAGTTCCAGGCTGTTCCAAAAATATCCCAGACTGTCCTAGACGGTCCCAGACAGACCCAGACTGTTCCAAAAAAATCCCAGTCGGTCCCAT
>NW_014333680.1:20140-26325 GCF_000341935.2 Cephus cinctus | reverse complement strand
GACTGTCCCAGGCTCTTCCAAAATTATCCCTGTCGGTCCCAGTCCGACCTGGACTGTTCCAGACGGACCGAGACAGTTCCAGGCTGTTCAAAAAAATATCCCAGACTGTCCGAGACGGTCCCAGACAGACCCAGGCTGTTCCAAAAATATCCCAGACTGTCCCAGTCTGTCCCAGACTGTCCCAGACTGTCCCAGGCTCTTCCAAAATTATCCCTGTCGGTCCCAGTCCGACCTGGACTGTTCCAGACGGACCGAGACAGTTCCAGGCTGTTCAAAAAAATATCCCAGACTGTCCGAGACGGTCCCAGACAGACCCAGGCTGTTCCAAAAATATCCCAGACTGTCCCAGTCTGTCCCAGACTGTCCCGGACTGTCTCACACTGTCCTATACTGTTCCAAATAATCCTAGAAAATCCCAGTTTGTTCCAGACTGTCGCAAACAGTCCCAGACAGTTCCAGAAGAATCCCAGGCGGTCGCAGTATGTACCAGACTGTCCCAGACTGTCCCGGACTGTCCCAGATAGTCCCAGACTGGTCCAAAAATGTCCCAGACCGTCCCAGTCTGTCCCAGGCTGTCCCAGACTGTGCCACACTGTTCTAGAAGGACCCCAGACGGTCCCAGCCTGTCCCTGACTGTCCCAGACCGTCCCAGGCTGTTCCAAGCAAACCCCAGACGTTCCAAGACAGTCCCAGACTGTATCAGATTGTTCCAAAAAAATCCCAGACGGTCCCAGTCTGTCCCAGAGTGTCCCAGACTGTCCCAGACAGTCCCAGGCTGTTCCAAAAATTTCCCAGTCTGTCCCGGACTGTCCCAGACTCTCCCAGACGGCCCCAGGCTGTTCCAAAAACATCCCAGTCTGTTCAAACGGACCCAAAAAAATCACAGAGTGTTCCAAAAAAATTTCAGTCGGTCCCAGTCTGTCCGAGACTGCCCTAGACTGTTCCAAAAATATCCCAGTTGGTACAAGACTGCTCGAGACTGTCTCAGCCGGTCCCAGCCTGTCCTAGACTGTTCCAAAAATATCCCAGTCTGTCTCAGACGGTCCCAGACTGTTCCCGACTGTTCCAAAAAGATTCCAGACGGTCCCAGTGTCTCCCAGGCTGTCCCAGACTGTACCAGATAGTTCCAACAAAATCCCAGACGGTCCCAGACTGTCACAGACGGTCCCAAACAGTCCCAGACAGTTCCAGAAGAATCCCAGACGGTCGCAGTATGTACCAGACTGTCCCAGACTGTCCCGGACTGTCCCAGATAGTCCCAGACTGGTCCAAAAATGTCCCAGACCGTCCCAGTCTGTCCCAGGCTGTCCCAGACTGTGCCACACTGTTCTAGAAGGACCCCAGACGGTCCCAGCCTGTCCCTGACTGTCCCAGACCGTCCCAGGCTGTTCCAAGCAAACCCCAGACGTTCCAAGACAGTCCCAGACTGTATCAGATTGTTCCAAAAAAATCCCAGACGGTCCCAGTCTGTCCCAGAGTGTCCCAGACTGTCCCAGACAGTCCCAGGCTGTTCCAAAAATTTCCCAGTCTGTCCCGGACTGTCCCAGACTCTCCCAGACGGCCCCAGGCTGTTCCAAAAACATCCCAGTCTGTTCAAACGGACCCAAAAAAATCACAGAGTGTTCCAAAAAAATTTCAGTCGGTCCCAGTCTGTCCGAGACTGCCATCCCAGTCGGTCCCAGCCTGTCCCAGACAGTCCCAGACTGTTCCAAAAATATCCCAGTCGGTCCCAGACTCTCCCAGACTGTCCCAGACTGTCCCAGGGTGTTCCAAAAATATCCCAGTCTGTCTCAGACGGTCCCAGACTGTTCCCGACTGTTCCAAAAAGATTCCAGACGGTCCCAGTGTCTCCCAGGCTGTCCCAGACTGTACCAGATAGTTCCAACAAAATCCCAGACGGTCCCAGACTGTCCCAGACGGTCCCAAACAGTCCCAGACTGTTCCAGAAAGATTCCAGACGGTCCCAGTCTCTACCAGACTGTTCCAGACTGTCCCGGATAGTCCCAGACTCTTCCAAAAATGTCCCAGACCGTTCCAATCTGTCCCAGGGTATCCCAGACTGTGCCGCAAAGTTCCAGAAGGACCCCAGACGGACCCAGCCTGTCCCTGACTATCCCAGACAGTCCCAGGCTGTTCCAAACTAATCCCAGACGTTCCAAGACTGTCCCAGCCTGTACCAGATTGTTCCAAAAAAATCCCAGACGGTCCCAGTCTGTCCCAGACTGACGCAGACAGTCCTAGACTGTTCCAAAAATATCCCAGGTGGTCCGAGTCCAAAATCCCGGTCGGTCCCAGACTGTCCCAGACAGTCCCAGGGTGTTCCAAAAGTATCCCAGCCTGTCTCAGACGGTCCCAGACAGTCCCACACGGTTCCAAAAAAATCCCGGTCGGTCCCAGACTGTCCCAGACAGTCCCAGGCTGTTCCAACAATATCCCATTCTGTCTCAGACGGTCCCAGACAGTCCCAGACTGTCCCAGACGGTCCCAGGCTATTCCAGAAATAGCCCAGTCAGACCCTGGCTGTCCTAGTCTGTTCCAAAAATATCCCAGTCGGTCCCAGACTGTCCCAGACTGTCCCAGACAGTCCCAGGGTGTTCCAAAAATATCCCAGTCTGTCCCAGTCTGTCCCAGACTGTCCCAGACTGTTCCAAAAATATCCCAGACGGTCCGAGTCTTTTCCAGATTGCCACAGTCTGTTCCAGACAGACCCCTACTGTTCCAGACTGTTCCAAAAAAATTCCAGACTGTCCCGGTCTGTCCCAAGCTGTTTCAAAAATGTCCCAGACGGTCCCAGTCTGTCCCAGACACACCCAGACTATCCCAGCCTGTTCCAAAAAAATTCCAGAATGTCCCAGTCTGTCCCAGACTGTCCCAGACCGTCCCAGTCTGTTCCAAAAATCTCCCAGTCTGTCCCAGACGTTCGCAGACAGTCCCAGACTGTTCCAAAAATATCCCAGTCTGTCCCAGTCTGTCCCAGACTGTCCCAGATAGTCCCAGGATGTTCAGAAAATATCCCAGTCTGTCCCAGTCTGTCCCAGACTGTCCCAGATAGTCCCAGGATGTTCAGAAAATATCCCAGTCTGTCCCAGTCTGTCCCAGACTGTCCCAGATAGTCCCAGGATGTTCAGAAAATATCCCAGTCTGTCCCAGTCTGTCCCAGACTGTCCCAGATAGTCCCAGGATGTTCAGAAAATATCCCAGTCTGTCCCAGTCTGTCCCAGACTGTCCCAGATAGTCCCAGGATGTTCAGAAAATATCCCAGTCTGTCCCAGTCTGTCCCAGACTGTCCCAGATAGTCCCAGGATGTTCAGAAAATATCCCAGTCTGTCCCAGTCTGTCCCAGACTGTCCCAGATAGTCCCAGGATGTTCAGAAAATATCCCAGTCTGTCCCAGTCTGTCCCAGACTGTCCCAGATAGTCCCAGGATGTTCAGAAAATATCCCAGTCTGTCCCAGTCTGTCCCAGACTGTCCCAGATAGTCCCAGGATGTTCAGAAAATATCCCAGTCTGTCCCAGTCTGTCCCAGACTGTCCCAGATAGTCCCAGGATGTTCAGAAAATATCCCAGTCTGTCCCAGTCTGTCCCAGACTGTCCCAGATAGTCCCAGGATGTTCAGAAAATATCCCAGTCTGTCCCAGTCTGTCCCAGACTGTCCCAGATAGTCCCAGGATGTTCAGAAAATATCCCAGTCTGTCCCAGTCTGTCCCAGACTGTCCCAGATAGTCCCAGGATGTTCAGAAAATATCCCAGTCTGTCCCAGTCTGTCCCAGACTGTCCCAGATAGTCCCAGGATGTTCAGAAAATATCCCAGTCTGTCCCAGTCTGTCCCAGACTGTCCCAGATAGTCCCAGGATGTTCAGAAAATATCCCAGTCTGTCCCAGTCTGTCCCAGACTGTCCCAGATAGTCCCAGGATGTTCAGAAAATATCCCAGTCTGTCCCAGTCTGTCCCAGACTGTCCCAGATAGTCCCAGGATGTTCAGAAAATATCCCAGTCTGTCCCAGTCTGTCCCAGACTGTCCCAGATAGTCCCAGGATGTTCAGAAAATATCCCAGTCTGTCCCAGTCTGTCCCAGACTGTCCCAGATAGTCCCAGGATGTTCAGAAAATATCCCAGTCTGTCCCAGTCTGTCCCAGACTGTCCCAGATAGTCCCAGGATGTTCAGAAAATATCCCAGTCTGTCCCAGTCTGTCCCAGACTGTCCCAGATAGTCCCAGGATGTTCAGAAAATATCCCAGTCTGTCCCAGTCTGTCCCAGACTGTCCCAGATAGTCCCAGGATGTTCAGAAAATATCCCAGTCTGTCCCAGTCTGTCCCAGACTGTCCCAGATAGTCCCAGGATGTTCAGAAAATATCCCAGTCTGTCCCAGTCTGTCCCAGACTGTCCCAGATAGTCCCAGGATGTTCAGAAAATATCCCAGTCTGTCCCAGTCTGTCCCAGACTGTCCCAGATAGTCCCAGGATGTTCAGAAAATATCCCAGTCTGTCCCAGTCTGTCCCAGACTGTCCCAGATAGTCCCAGGATGTTCAGAAAATATCCCAGTCTGTCCCAGTCTGTCCCAGACTGTCCCAGATAGTCCCAGGATGTTCAGAAAATATCCCAGTCTGTCCCAGTCTGTCCCAGACTGTCCCAGATAGTCCCAGGATGTTCAGAAAATATCCCAGTCTGTCCCAGTCTGTCCCAGACTGTCCCAGATAGTCCCAGGATGTTCAGAAAATATCCCAGTCTGTCCCAGTCTGTCCCAGACTGTCCCAGATAGTCCCAGGATGTTCAGAAAATATCCCAGTCTGTCCCAGTCTGTCCCAGACTGTCCCAGATAGTCCCAGGATGTTCAGAAAATATCCCAGTCTGTCCCAGTCTGTCCCAGACTGTCCCAGATAGTCCCAGGATGTTCAGAAAATATCCCAGTCTGTCCCAGTCTGTCCCAGACTGTCCCAGATAGTCCCAGGATGTTCAGAAAATATCCCAGTCTGTCCCAGTCTGTCCCAGACTGTCCCAGATAGTCCCAGGATGTTCAGAAAATATCCCAGTCTGTCCCAGTCTGTCCCAGACTGTCCCAGATAGTCCCAGGATGTTCAGAAAATATCCCAGTCTGTCCCAGTCTGTCCCAGACTGTCCCAGATAGTCCCAGGATGTTCAGAAAATATCCCAGTCTGTCCCAGTCTGTCCCAGACTGTCCCAGATAGTCCCAGGATGTTCAGAAAATATCCCAGTCTGTCCCAGTCTGTCCCAGACTGTCCCAGATAGTCCCAGGATGTTCAGAAAATATCCCAGTCTGTCCCAGTCTGTCCCAGACTGTCCCAGATAGTCCCAGGATGTTCAGAAAATATCCCAGTCTGTCCCAGTCTGTCCCAGACTGTCCCAGATAGTCCCAGGATGTTCAGAAAATATCCCAGTCTGTCCCAGTCTGTCCCAGACTGTCCCAGATAGTCCCAGGATGTTCAGAAAATATCCCAGTCTGTCCCAGTCTGTCCCAGACTGTCCCAGATAGTCCCAGGATGTTCAGAAAATATCCCAGTCTGTCCCAGTCTGTCCCAGACTGTCCCAGATAGTCCCAGGATGTTCAGAAAATATCCCAGTCTGTCCCAGTCTGTCCCAGACTGTCCCAGATAGTCCCAGGATGTTCAGAAAATATCCCAGTCTGTCCCAGTCTGTCCCAGACTGTCCCAGATAGTCCCAGGATGTTCAGAAAATATCCCAGTCTGTCCCAGTCTGTCCCAGACTGTCCCAGACCGTCCTAGGCTGTTCCAAAAATATCCCAGACTGTCCCAGTCTGTCCCAGACTGTCCCAGTCTGTCCCAGACAGTCCCAGACTTTTCCAGAAAAATTCCAGACGGTCCCAGTGTATCCCAGGCTGTCCCAGACAGTTCCAGACTGTTCCAGAAGAATCCCAGACGGTCGCAGTGTGTATCAGACTGTCCCAGACTGTCCCGGACTGTCCCAGACTGTCCCAAACTGTCCCAGATAGACCCAGACTGTTCCAAAAATGTCGCAGACCGGCCCAGTCTGTCCCAGGCTAGCCCAGACTGTGCCACACTGATCTAGAAGGACCCCAGACGGTCCCAGCCTGTCCCTGACTGTCCCAGGCAGTCCCAGGCTGTTCCAAAAATATCCCAGTCTGTCGCCGACGGTCCCGGACAGTCCCAGATTGTTCCACAAAAATTTCAGTCGGTCCCAGTCTGTC
>NW_014333680.1:10766-20130 GCF_000341935.2 Cephus cinctus | reverse complement strand
CAGACAGTCCCAGACTGTTCCAAAAAAAGCCCAGTCTCTCCCAGTCTGTCCGAGACTGTCCTAGACTGTTCCAAAAATATCCCAGTCGGTCCCAGACTGTTCCAGATTATCCCAGACAGTCCCAGGCTGTTCCAAAAATATCCCAGTCTGTCCCGGACTGTCCCAGACTGCCCCAGACGGTTCCAGGCTGTACCAAAAATATCCCTGTCTGACCCAGACGGTCCCAGACAGTCCCAGACTGTTCCAAAAAAATCCCCGTATGTCCCAGTCTGTCCGAGACTGTCCTAGACTGTTCCAAAAATATCCCAGTCGGTCCCAGACTGTTCCAGATTATCCCAGACAGTCCCAGGCTGTTCCAAAAATATCCCAGTCTGTCCCGGACTGTCCCAGACTGCCCCAGACGGTTCCAGGCTGTACCAAAAATATCCCTGTCTGACCCAGACGGTCCCAGACAGTCCCAGACTGTTCCAAAAAAATCCCCGTATGTCCCAGTCTGTCCGAGACTGTCCTAGACTGTTCCAAAAATATCCCAGTCGGTCCCAGACTGTTCCAGATTATCCCAGACAGTCCCAGGCTGTTCCAAAAATATCCCAGTCTGTCCCGGACTGTCCCAGACTGCCCCAGACGGTTCCAGGCTGTACCAAAAATATCCCTGTCTGACCCAGACGGTCCCAGACAGTCCCAGACTGTTCCAAAAAAATCCCCGTATGTCCCAGTCTGTCCGAGACTGTCCTAGACTGTTCCAAAAATATCCCAGTCGGTCCCAGACTCTCCCAGACGGTCCCAGGCTGTTCCAAAAATATCCGTCTGTTTCCGACGGTCCCATCCCGTACCAGAATGTCCAAAAAAAATCCCAATTGGTCCCAGTCTGTCCCAGACTTTCCTAGACTGCTCCAAAAATATCCCAGACTGTCCCAGTCTGTCCCAGACTGTCCCAGTCTGTCCCAGACAGTCCCAGACTTTTCCAGATAAATTCCAGACGGTCCCAGTGTATCCCAGGCTGTCCCAGACAGTTCCAGACTGTTCCAGAAGAATCCCAGACGGTCGCAGTGTGTATCAGACTGTCCCAGACTGTCCCGGACTGTCCCAGACTGTCCCAAACTGTCCCAGATAGACCCAGACTGTTCCAAAAATGTCGCAGACCGGCCCAGTCTGTCCCAGGCTAGCCCAGACTGTGCCACACTGATCTAGAAGGACCCCAGACGGTCCCAGCCTGTCCCTGACTGTCCCAGGCAGTCCCAGGCTGTTCCAAAAATATCCCAGTCTGTCCCGGACTGTCCCAGACTGCCCCAGACGGTTCCAGGCTGTACCAAAAATATCCCTGTCTGACCCAGACGGTCCCAGACAGTCCCAGACTGTTCCAAAAAAATCCCAGGCGGTCCCAGTCTGTCCCTGACTGACCCAGGCAGTCCTAGACTGTTCCAAAAATATCCCAGTCGGTCCCAGACTGTTCCAGATTGTCCCACACAGTAACAGGCTGTTCCAAAAATATCCCAGTCGGTCCCAGTCGGCCCCAGACTGTCCCAGACTGTCCCAGAAGAATCCCAATTGGTCCCAGTCTGTCCCAGACTGTTCTAAACTCTACAAAAAATTTCCCAGACTGTCCCGGTCTGTCCCAGACTGTCCCACACTGTCCCACACTGTCCTAGACTGTTCCGAATAATCCTAGAAAATCCCAGTCTGTTCCAGACTGTCGCAGACAGTCCCAGACAGTTCCAAAAAGATTCCAGACAGTCCCAGTGTCTCCAAGGCTGTCCCAGACAGTCTCAGACTGTTCCAGAAGATTCCCAAACGGTTGCACTCTGTACCAGACTGTCCCAGACTGTCCCAGACTGTCCCAGACTGTCCCAGACTGTCCCAGACTGTCCCAGACTGTCCCAGACTGTCCCAGACTGTCCCAGACTGTCCCAGACTGTCCCAGACTGTCCCAGACTGTCCCAGACTGTCCCAGACTGTCCCAGACTGTCCCAGACTGTCCCAGATGGTCCCAGACTCTTCCAAAAATGTCCCAGACCGTTCCAATCTGTCCCAGGGTGACCCAGACTGTGCCAGAATGTTCCAGAAGGACCCCAGACGGTCCTAGACTGTTCCAAAAATATCCCAGACGATCCCAGTCTGTCCCAGACTGTCCCGCACTGTCCCAGACTATCCCAGACTGTCCCAGAAGAATCCCAAACGGTCGCAGTCTGTACCAGACTGCCGCAGACTGTCCCAGATAGTCCCAGACTGTTCCAAAAATGTCACAGACCGATCCAGGCTGTCCCAGGGTATCCCGGACTGTGCCAGACTGTTCCAGACTGTTCCAAAGGAATCCCAGATGGTCCCAGACAGTCCCAGTCTGTTCAAAAAAATCCCAGATGGTCCCAGTCTGTCCCAGAATGTCCCAGACTGTTTCAAAAATATCCCAGGCGGTCCGAGTCTGTCCCAGACTGTCCCTGACTGCCCCAGCCTGTCCCAGACTGTCCTAGACTGTTCCAAAAATACCCCAGATTGTCCCAGTTTGTTCCAGACTGACCCAGACTTTCCCAGACTGTTCCAAAAAAAGTCCAGATGGTCCCAGGCTGTCCCAGACTGTACCAAATATATCCCAGATGTCCGAGTGTGTCCCAGACTGTCCCAGACTGTACCAAATATATCCCAGACGTCCGAGTCTGTCCCAGACTGTGCCAAAGCGTCCTAGACTATTCCAAAAAAATTTCAGAATGTCCCAGTCTGTCCCAGACAGTCCCAGACCGTCCCAGTCTGTTTTTAAAATATCCCAGTCTGTCCCAGATGTTTCCAGACAGTGCCAGACTGTTCCAGAAAAATCCCAGTCGGTCCCAGACTGTCCCAGGCTGCTCCAGAAATATCCAGGGCTGTCCCAGACGGTCCCAGACAGTCCCAGAGTATTCCGAAGACTGTTCCAGAAAAATCCCAGTCGGTCCCAGACTGTCCCAGGCTGCTCCAGAAATATCCAGGGCTGTCCCAGACGGTCCCAGACAGTCCCAGAGTATTCCGAAGTAATCCCAGTCGGTCCCAGTCTGTCCCAGACTGTCCTAGACTGTTCCAAATATATCCGAGACTGTCCCAGTCTGTCCCAGACAGTACCAGACTGTCCCACACAGTCCTATACTGTTCCAAACAAATCCCAGATGGTCCCAGTCCCTCCCAGAATATCCCAGACTGTACCTGACTGTTCCAAAAAATTTACACACGGTCCTAGTCTGTCCCAGACTGTCCCGGATTGTCCGAGACTCTCCCAAACAGTCCCACGCTGTTCCAAAAATATCCCTGTCTTTCCTAGACGGTCCCAGACAGTCCCAGACTGTCCCAAAAAAAACCCAGATTGTCCCAGTCTGTTCCAGACAGACCCAGACTATCCCAAAGAAAGCCCAGTCGGTCCCTGTCTGTCCGAGACTGTACTAGACTGTCCTAGACTGTACCAAAAATGTCAAAGACCGTCCCAGTCTGTCCCAGGCTATCCCAGACTGTGCCAGACTATTCCAGAAGGACCGTAGACGGTCCAAGCCTGTCCCTGACTGTCCCAGACAGTCCCAGGCTGTTCCAAAATAAGCCCAGTCTGTCCCAGTCTGTCCTAGACTGTCCCAAACTGTCCTACACAGTCCTAGACTGTTCCAAACAAATCCCAGATGGTCCCAGTCCCTCCCAGACTATCCCAGACTGTTCCAAAAAAATCCCAGACTGTCCTAGTCTGTCCCAGACTGTCCCAGACTGTTCCAAAAATATCCCAGACGGTCCGAGTCTTTCCCAGATTGCCCCAGTCTGTCCCAGACAGACCCGTACTGTCTTAGACTGTTCCAAAAAAATCCCAGACTGTCCCAGTTGCACCCAGACTGTTCTAGATTGTTCCAAAATTATCCCAGTCGGTTCCAGACTGTCCCAGACCGTCCCAGGCTGTTCCAAAAAAATACCAGACAGTCCCGGTCTGTCCCAGACTGTTCGAAAAATATCCCAGACGGTCCGAGTCTCTCCCGGTCTGTCCCAGACTGTTCGAAAAATATCCCAGACGGTCCGAGTCTCTCCCGGTCTGTCCCAGACTGTTCGAAAAATATCCCAGACGGTCCGAGTCTCTCCCGGTCTGTCCCAGACTGTTCGAAAAATATCCCAGACGGTCCGAGTCTCTCCCGGTCTGTCCCAGACTGTTCGAAAAATATCCCAGACGGTCCGAGTCTCTCCCGGTCTGTCCCAGACTGTTCGAAAAATATCCCAGACGGTCCGAGTCTGTCACAGACAGCCCCAGACTGTCGCAGACTGTCCTAGACTGTCCCTGAAATTCCCCAGATTGTCCCAGTCTGTTCCAGACAGACACAGACTGTTCCAAAAAAATTACAGACTGTCCCAGACTGTCCCAGGCTGCCCAGACTGTCCCAAACTGTCCCAGACTGTTCCAAAAATATCCCAGACAGTGCCAGTTTGCCCCAGATTGTCCGTGACTGTTCGAAAGAAAGTCCAGATGGTCCCGGTCTGTCCCAGACTGTCCTAGTCTGTTCCATACAGACCTAGACTGTTATAAACAAATCCCAGACTGTCCCAGTCTGTCCCAGACAGCCCAGACTGTCCCAACCTGCACCAGACTGGCCCAAAAATATCCCAGACTGTCCCAGTCTGTCCCAGACTGGAATAGACTGTCCCAAAAACACCCCACATAGGCCCAGTCTGTCCCAGACTGTTCCAAAAATATCCCAGACGGTCCCAGTCTGTCCCAGACTGTCCTAGACTGTACCAAAAATACCTGTACTGTACTAAAAATACAGACTGTCCCAGACTGTTCCAAAAAAAAATTCCAGAATGTCCCAGTCTGTCCCAGACTGTCCCAGACTGTTCCAAAAATATCCCAGACGGTCCCAGTCTGTCCCAGACTGTCCTAGACTGTACCAAAAATACCTGTACTGTACTAAAAATACAGACTGTCCCAGACTGTTCCAAAAAAAAATTCCAGAATGTCCCAGTCTGTCCCAGACTGTCCCAGACTGTTCCAAAAATATCCCAGACGGTCCCAGTCTGTCCCAGACTGTCCTAGACTGTACCAAAAATACCTGTACTGTACTAAAAATACAGACTGTCCCAGACTGTTCCAAAAAAAAATTCCAGAATGTCCCAGTCTGTCCCAGACTGTCCCAGACTGTTCCAAAAATATCCCAGACGGTCCCAGTCTGTCCCAGACTGTCCTAGACTGTTCCAAAAATATCCCAGTCGGTCCCAGAAAGTCCCAGACGGTCCCAGGTTGTTCCAAAAATATCCCAGTCTGTTTCAGACGATCCCAGACCGTACCAGACTGTTCCAGAAGAATCCCAGTCTGTCCCACACGGTCCACAGTCCCAGGCTGCTAAAAAATCTCCCGGTCTGTTTCAGACTATCCCAGACCGTACCAGACTGCTCCAGAAGAATCCCAGTCTGTCCCACACGGTCCCAGACAGTCCCAGACTGTTCCAAAAAAAGCCCAGTCTGTCCCAGTCTGTCCGAGACTGTCCTAGACTGTTCCAAAAATATCCCAGTCGGTCCCAGACTGTTCCAGATTGTCCCAGACAGCCCCAGGCGGTTCGAAAATTATTCAAGACTGGTCCAGACGGTACCAGACTGTCCCAGACTGTCCCAACAAATCCCAGACGGTCCCAGTGTGTCCCAGGCTGTCCCAGACAGTCCCAGATTGCCCCAGACGGTCCCACACAGTCTTAGACTGTTCCAAACAAATCCCAGAAAGTCCCACTCCGTCCTTGACTGTTACAGAAGAATCCCAGACGGTCGCAGTCTGTCCCTGACTGTCCCAGATAGACCCATGCTGTTCCAAACAAATCCCAGACGTTCCAAGACTGTCCAAGACTGTACCAGATTGTTCCAAAAAAATCCCAGATGGTCCCAGTCTGACCCAGACTGTCCCAGACAGTCCCAGATTGTTCCAAACAAATCCCAGATGTTCCAAGACTGTCCCAGACTGTACCAGATTGTTCCAAACAAATTTCAGACAGTCCCAGTCTGTCCCAGACTGCCCGGACGGTACTAGTCTGTCCCAGACTGTCCGAGACTGTTTCAAATATATCCCAGACTTTCCCAGTCTGTGCCAGACTGTCCCAGACTGTCCCACACAGCCTTAGACTGTTCCAAACAAATCCCAGATAGTCCTACTCCGTCCCAGACTGTCCCAGACTGTAGCAGACTGTTCTAAAAAAATTCCAGACGGTCCCAGCCTGTCCCTGACTGTCCTAGACTGTTCCAAAAAAATCCCAGTCGGTCCCAGACTGTCCCAGACTGTAGCAGACTGTTCTAAAAAAATTCCAGACGGTCCCAGCCTGTCCCTGACTGTCCTAGACTGTTCCAAAAAAATCCCAGACTGTCCCAGCCTGTTCCAGATGAATCCCAGACGTTCCAAGACTGTCCCATACTGTACCAGATTGTTCCAAAAAAATCCCAGGTGGTCCGAGTCCGCCACAGACTGTATCAGATTGTTCCAAAAAAATCCCAGACGTTCACAGACTGTCCCAGACTGTTCCAAAAATATGCCAGTCGGTCCCAGACTGTCCCAGACTGTCTCAGACAATCCCAGGCTGTCCAAAAAAATATATACCAATCTGTCCCAGACGGTCCCAGATAGTGCCAGACTGTTCCAAAAAAATCCCAGACGGTCCCAGTCTGTCGCAGAAAGTCCCAGACCGTCCCAGTCTGCTTCAAAAATATTCCAGTCTGTCCCAGATGTTTCCAGACAGTGCCAGACTGTACCACAAAAATCTCTGTCTGTCCCAGTCGGTCCCAGGCTGTTCCAAAAATATCCTGGTCTGTCCCAGACGGTCCCAGACAGTCCCAGACTGTTCCAAAAAAATCCCAGTCTGTCCCAGTCTGTCCCAGACTGTCCTAGACTGTTCCAAATATATCCCAGACGCTCCCAGTCTGTCCCAGAATGTCCTAGACTCTTCCAAATGTATCCGAGACTGTCCCAGTCTGTCCCAGACAGTCCCAGACTGTCCCACACAGTCCGAGACTGTTCCAAACAAATTCCAGATGGTCCCAGTCCCTCCCAGACTATCCCAGACTGTACCTGACTGTTCCAAAAAAAATACAGATTCTGTACAGTCTGGGATAGTCTTGGAACGTCTGGGATTTGTTTGGAACAGCATGGGTCTATCTTGGACAGTCTGTGACAGTCTTGGAACGTCTGGAATTTGTTTGGAACAGCATGGATCTATCTGGGACAGTCAGGGACAGACTGCGACATGTGGCATTCTCCTGGAATAGTCTTGGACTGTCTGGGACAGCCTGGGACACACTGGGACAGTCTGGCATTTTTTTGGAACAGTCTGGGACATTCTGGGTCTGTCTGGAACAGACTGGGACAGTCTAGGCAGTCTGGGACAGTGTGGGAGAGTCTGGGGCAGTCTGTGACAGACTCGGACCGTCTGAGATATATTTCGAACAGTCTGGGACAGTCTGGGACAAACTGGGACCGTCTGGGATTTTTTTGGAACAGTCAGGGACTGTCTGGTACAGTTTAAGCCAGCCTGGGACAGACTGGGACTGTCTGGTATTTTTTTTTATACAGCCTAGGACGGTCTGGGACAGTCTAAGACACACTGGGACCGTCTGGGATTTTTTTGGAACAGTCTGGGATTGTCAAGGACCATCTGGGACAGATTGGTATATATTTATTTGAACAGCCTGTAGCTGTCTGGGACAGTCTGGGACAGCCTGGGACAGTCTGCTACCGACTGGGATATTTTTGGAACAATCTAGGACAGTCTGGGAGCGACTGGGACAGTCTGGGATTTTTTTGGAACAGTCTGGGACTGTCTTGGACCGTCTGGGACAGATTGGTATATATTTTTTTGAACAGCCTGGGACTGTCTCGGACAGTCTGGGACAGTCTGGGACAGACTGGGACCGTCTGGGATTTCTTTGGAACCATCTGGTACAGTCTGGGACAGTCTTGGAACGTCTGGGATTTGTTTGGAACAGCCTGGGACTGTCTGGGACAGTCTGGGACGGACAGGGAAAGTCTGGGATTTTTTTGGAATAATCTGGTACAGTCTGGGACAGTCTTGGAACGTCTGGGATTTGTTTGGAACAGCCTGGGACTGTCTGGGACAGTCTGGGACGGACAGGGAAAGTCTGGGATTTTTTTGGAATAATCTGGTACAGTCTGGGACAGTCTTGGAACGTCTGGGATTTGTTTGGAACAGCCTGGGACTGTCTGGGACAGTCTGGGACGGACAGGGAAAGTCTGGGATTTTTTTGGAATAATCTGGTACAGTCTGGGACAGTCTTGGAACGTCTGGGATTTGTTTGGAACAGCCTGGGACTGTCTGGGACAGTCTGGGACGGACAGGGAAAGTCTGGGATTTTTTTGGAATAATCTGGTACAGTCTGGGACAGTCTTGGAACGTCTGGGATTTGTTTGGAACAGCATGGGTCTATCGTAGACAGTCTGGGACAGTCTTGGAACGTCTGGGATTTGTTTCGAACAGCATGGATCTATCTGGGACAGTCAAGGACAGACTCCGACCGTCTGGGATTCTCCTGGAACAGTCTTGAACTGTCTGGGACAGCCTGGGACACACTGGGACCGTCTGGAATTTTTTTCGAACAGTCTGGGACTGTCTGCGACAGTCTGGAACAGACTGGGATCTTCTAGGATTATTTGGAACAGTCTAGGACAGTGTGGGACAGTGTGGGACAGTCTGGGACAGACTGGGATTGTCTGGGATATTTTTGGAACAGTCTAGGGCAGTCTGGGAGAGACTGGGAACAATTGGGATTTTTTTGGAACAGTCTGGTACGGTCTGGGATCGTCTGAAACAGACTGGGAGATTTTTGAGCATCCTGGGACAGACTGGGACCGTGTGGGATTTATTGAGAACATTCTGGTACAGTCTGGGACGGACTGGGACAATCTGGGATTTGTTTATAACAGTCTAGGTCTGTATGGCACAGTCTAGGACAGTCTGGGACAGACTGGGACAGTCTGGAATTTTGTTGGAACAGTCCGGGACAGTCTGGGTCTGTTTGGAACAGACTGGATCTTTTTTGGAATAGTCTGGGACAGTCTGGGGCAGTCTGGGACAGTCTGGGACAGACAGGGACACTCTGGGATTTTTTTGGAACAGGCTGCGATTGTCTTGGACCGTCTGGGACAGACTGGGACCGCCTGGGACAGACTGGGACCGTTTGGGATTCTGGGATTCTCAAACACATCCCAGACATTCCAAGACTGTCCCAGACTGTACCAGATTGTTCCAAAAAAATCCCAAACGGTCCCAGTCTGTCCCAGACTGTCCCAGACAGTCCTAGACTGTTCCAAATATATCCCAGGTGGTCCGAGTCCGCCCCAGACTATCCTAGACTGTTCCAAAAAAATCCCAGACGGTCCCAGTCTGTC
>NW_014333680.1:485-10472 GCF_000341935.2 Cephus cinctus | reverse complement strand
ATCTGGTACAGTCTGGGACAGTCTTGGAACGTCTGGGATTTGTTTCGAACAGCATGGATCTATCTGGGACAGTCAAGGACAGACTCCGACCGTCTGGGATTCTCCTGGAACAGTCTTGAACTGTCTGGGACAGCCTGGGACACACTGGGACCGTCTGGAATTTTTTTCGAACAGTCTGGGACTGTCTGCGACAGTCTGGAACAGACTGGGATCTTCTAGGATTATTTGGAACAGTCTAGGACAGTGTGGGACAGTGTGGGACAGTCTGGGACAGACTGGGATTGTCTGGGATATTTTTGGAACAGTCTAGGGCAGTCTGGGAGAGACTGGGAACAATTGGGATTTTTTTGGAACAGTCTGGTACGGTCTGGGATCGTCTGAAACAGACTGGGAGATTTTTGAGCATCCTGGGACAGACTGGGACCGTGTGGGATTTATTGAGAACATTCTGGTACAGTCTGGGACGGACTGGGACAATCTGGGATTTGTTTATAACAGTCTAGGTCTGTATGGCACAGTCTAGGACAGTCTGGGACAGACTGGGACCGTGTGGGATTTATTGAGAACATTCTGGTACAGTCTGGGACGGACTGGGACAATCTGGGATTTGTTTATAACAGTCTAGGTCTGTATGGCACAGTCTAGGACAGTCTGGGACAGACTGGGACAGTCTGGAATTTTGTTGGAACAGTCCGGGACAGTCTGGGTCTGTTTGGAACAGACTGGATCTTTTTTGGAATAGTCTGGGACAGTCTGGGGCAGTCTGGGACAGTCTGGGACAGACAGGGACACTCTGGGATTTTTTTGGAACAGGCTGCGATTGTCTTGGACCGTCTGGGACAGACTGGGACCGCCTGGGACAGACTGGGACCGTTTGGGATTCTGGGATTCTCAAACACATCCCAGACATTCCAAGACTGTCCCAGACTGTACCAGATTGTTCCAAAAAAATCCCAAACGGTCCCAGTCTGTCCCAGACTGTCCCAGACAGTCCTAGACTGTTCCAAATATATCCCAGGTGGTCCGAGTCCGCCCCAGACTATCCTAGACTGTTCCAAAAAAATCCCAGACGGTCCCAGTCTGTCTCAGGCTGTTCCAGACTATCCCAGGCTGTTCCAAACAAATCCCAGACGTTCCAAGATTGTCCCAGACTGTACCAGGTTGTTCCAAAAAAATCCCAGACGGTCCCAGTCTGTCTCAGGCTGTTCCAGACTATCCCAGGCTGTTCCAAACAAATCCCAGACGTTCCAAGATTGTCCCAGACTGTACCAGGTTGTTCCAAAAAAATCCCAGACGGTCCCAGTCTGTACCAGACAGACGCAGACTGTCCTAGATTGTTCCAAAAATACCCCAGTCGGTCGCAGACAGTGCCAGACTATCCCAGACTGTCCCAGTCTGTCCCAGACTGTCCCTGACTGTCCCACACAGTCCTACTCTGTTCCAAACAAATCCCAGATTGTCCCAGTCCGTCCCAGACTGTCCTAGTAGTTCCAAATATATCCCAGATTGTCCCAGTCTGTCACAGACTGTCCTAGACTGTCCCGCACAGTACTAGACTGTTACTAACAAATCCCAGATATTCCAGTCCGTCTCAGACTGTTCCAGACTGAACCAGACTGCTCCAAAAAAATCCCGGACGGTCCCAGTCAGTCTCAGGCTGTTCCAGACTGTCCCAGACTGTTCCAGAATAATCCCAGACAGTACAAGTCTGTCCCAGACTGTCCTAGACTGTTCCAATTATATCCCAGACAGTCCCAGACTGTCCCAGACTGTCCCAGACAGTACCAGGCTGTTCCAAAAATATCCCAGACTGACCCAGGTTGTTCCAGACTGTTCCAGACTGTACCAGACTGTACCAGAATGTTCCCAAAAAATCCCTGACAGTCCCAGTCTGTCCCAATCTGTCTCAGACTGACCCTGACAGTCCCACACAGACCTAGACTGTTCCAAGCAAATCCCGGATAGTCACAGTCCGACCCAGACTGTCCCAGACTCTACCAGACTGTTCCAAATGTATCCCAGACTGTCCCAGTCGGGATCAGTCTGTCGCAGTCTGCCGCAGACTGTCCTAGATCGTTCCAAAAATACCCCAGTCTGTCCCAGACATTCCCAGACGGTTAAAAAAAATCCCTGTAGGTCCCAGTCTGCCGCAGACTGTCCTAGATTGTTCCAAAAATATCCCAGTCGGTCGCAGACAGTCCCAGACTATCCTAGACTGTCCCAGTCTGTCCCAGACTATCCCAGACAGTCCAAGGCTGTTACAAATATATCCCAGACTATCCCAGGCTGTCCGAGACTTTATCAGACAGTTCCAGAACCATCCAAGTCGGTCACAATCTGTCTCAGACTGTCCCAGACCGTCCCAGGCGGTTCCAAAAATATCCCAGTCTGTCCCAGACAGTCCCAGACATTCCCAGACTGTTCAAAAAAAATCTCAGTAGGTCCCAGTCTGCCGCAGACTGTCCTAGACTGTTCCAAAAATATCCGAGTCGGTCCCAGACTGTCCCAGACCGTCCCAGACAGTCCCAGACTGTTCCAAAAATATCCCAAATTGTCCCAGGCGGTCCCAGACAGTCCCAGACTATTCCAAAGAAATCGCAGTCGGTCCCAGTCTGTCCCAGACAGTCACAGGCTGTTCCAAAAATAACGCAGTCTGTCCCACACAGTCCCAGACTATCCCAGACTGTCCCAGTCGGTCTCAGTCTGTCCCAGGCTATCCCAGACTGTACCAGACTGTCCCAAACTGCCCCAGACAGTCCCAGACTATTTCAAAGAAATCGCAGTTGGTCCCAGTCTGTCCCGGACTGTCCTAGACTGTTCCAGAAATATCCCAGATGATCCCAGTCTCTCCCAGACTGTCCCGCACCGTCCCACACTGTCCCAGACTGCCCCATACTATCCCAGACTGTCCTAGACTCTTCCAAAAATACCCCAGATTTTCCCAGGCTGTTCCAAACAAATCCCAGATGTTCCAGACTGTCCCAGCCTGTTCCAGAAGAATCCCAGACAATTTGAGACTGTCCCAGGCTGTACCATATTGTCCCAGAAAAATCACAGACCGTCCCAGACTGCCCAGACTGTTCCAAAAATATCCCAGTAGGTGCCAGTCTGTCGCAGACTGTCCTACATTATTTCAAAGATATCCCAGTCGGTCCGAGACTGTCCCAGACAGTCCTAGCCTGTTCCAAAAAAAACCCCAGTCGGTCCCAGTCTGTCCGAGACTGTCCTAGACTGTTCCAAAAATATCCCAGTCGGTCCCAGACTGTTATAGACTGCCCCAGACAGTCCCGACCTGTCCCAAAAAATTCCAGTCTGTCCCAGTCTGTCCCAGACTGTCCCAGACAGTCCGAGTCTGTTCCAAAAATATCCCAGTCTGTCCCAGACGGTCCCAGACAGTGCCAGACTATTCCACAAAAACCCCAGTCGGTCCCAGTCTGTCACAGACAGTCCCAGACTGTTCCAAGCAACTCCCAGTCGGTCCCAATCTGCCCCAGACTGTCCTAGACTGTTCCATATATATCCCAGTCGGTCCCAGACGGCCCCAGGCTGTCCCGGACTGTCCCAGACTGCCCCAGACGGTCCCAGGCTGTTCCAAAAATATCCGAGTCTGTCCCAGACGGTCCCAGACAGTCCCAGACTGTTCCAAAAAAACCCCAGTTGGTCTTAGTCTGTCCCAGACTGTCCCACACTGCCCCACACTGTCCCAGACTGTCCCATACTGACCCAGACTGTCCTAGACTGTTCCAAAAATACCCCAGATTGTTCCCGTCTGTTCCAGACAGACCCATACTGTCCAAGACTTTTCCAAAAAAGTCCAGTTGGTCCCAGTCTGTCCCAGACTGTCCTAGACTGTCCCATATAAACCTAGACTGTTATAAACAAATCCCAGATGGTCCCAGTCCGTCCCAGACTGAACCAGACTGTTCCAAAAAAATCCCAGACGGTCCCAGTCTGTCGGAGACTGTCCCAGACTGTCCCAGACGGTCCCAGGCTTCTTCAAAAATATCTCTGTCTGTCCCAGACGTTCCCAGACAGTCCCAGTCTGTTCCAAAAAAATCCCAGACGGTCCGAGTCTGTCCCAGACTGTCCCAGACTGTCCCGTACAGACCTAGAAGTTTATAAACAAATCCCATATGGTCCCAGACCGTTCCAGACTGTCCAAGACCGTACCGGCCTGTTCCAAAAAAATCCCAGACTGTCCCAGTCTGTCCTAGGCAATCCCAGACAGTCTCAGACTGTCCTAGACTGTTCCAAAAATATCCCTGTCGGTCCCAGACGGCCCCAGACAGTCCCAGCCTGTTCCAAAAAAATCCCAGTCATTCCCAGTCTGTCCCAGACTGTCCCAGACTGTTCTAAAAATATCCCAGACGGTCCGAGTCTGTCCCAGACTGTCCCTGACTGCCCCAGTCTGTCCCAGACTGTCCTAGACTATTCCAAAAATACCCCAGATTGTCCCAGTCTGTTCCAGACAGACCCAGACTGTCCCAGACTGTTCCAAAGAAAGTCCAGATGGTCCCAGGCTGTCCCAGACTGTACCAAATATATCCCAGACGTCCGAGTCTGTCCCAGACTGCCCCAGAGCGTCCTAGACTGTTCCAAAAAAAATTCAGAATGTCCCAGTCTGTCCCAGACAGTCCCAGACCGTCCCAGTCTGTTTTTAAAATATCCCAGTCTGTCCCAGATGTTTCCAGACAGTGCCAGACTGTTCCAGAAAAATCCCAGTCGGTCCCAGACGGTCCCAGGCTGCTCCAAAAATATCCAGGGCTGTCCCAGACGGTCCCAGACAGTCCCAGACTATTCCAAATATATCCCAGACGGTCCCAGTCTGTCCCAGACTGTCCTAGACTGTTCCAAATATATCCGAGACTGTCCCAGTCTGCCCCAGACAGTCCCAGACTGTCCCACACAGTCCTATACTGTTCCAAACAAATCCCAGATGGTCCCAGTCCCTCCCAGAATATCCCAGACTGTACCTGACTGTTCCAAAAAATTTACACACGGTCCCAGTCTGTCCCAGACTGTCCCGGATTGTCCGAGACTCTCCCAAACAGTTCCACGCTGTTCCAAAAATATCCCTGTCTGTCCTAGACGGTCCCAGACAGTCCCAGACTGTCCCAAAAAAAACCCAGATTGTCCCAGCCTGTTCCAGACAGACCCAGACTATCCCAAAGAAAGCCCAGTTGTCCCTTACTGTCTCAGACAGTTCCAGGCTGTTCCAAACATATCCCAGACGTTCCAAGACTGCCCCGGACTGTACCAGATTGTTCCAAAAAAATCCCAGACTGTCCCAGACTGTCCCAGACTGTCCCAGACAGTCCTAGACTTTTCCAAAAAATTTCCAAGTGGTCCGAGTCCGCCCCAGACTGTCCTAGACTGTTCCAAACAAATCTCAGATTGTCCCAGTGCGTGCCAGACTGTACTAGATTGATCCAAAAAAAGTACAGACGGTCCCTGTCTGTCCGAGACTGTACTAGACTGTCCTAGACTGTACCAAAAACGTCAAAGACCGTCCCAGTCTGACCCAGGCTATCCCAGACTGTGCCAGACTATTCCAGAAGGACCGCAGACGGTCCAAGCCTGTCCCTTACTGTCTCAGACAGTTCCAGGCTGTTCCAAACATATCCCAGACGTTCCAAGACTGCCCCGGACTGTACCAGATTGTTCCAAAAAAATCCCAGACGGTCCCAGTCTGTCCCAGACTGTCCCAGACAGTCCTAGACTTTTCCAAAAAATTCCCAAGTGGTCCGAGTCCGCCCCAGAATGTCCTAGACTGTTCCAAACAAATCTCAGATTGTCCCAGTGCGTGCCAGACTGTACTAGACTGATCCAAAAAAATTACAGACGGTCCCTGTCTGTCCGAGCCTGTCCCTGACTGTCCCAGACAGTCCCAGGCTGTTCCAAAAAAAGCCCAGTCTGTCCCAGTCTGTCCTAGACTGTCCCAAACTGTCCTACACTGTCCTAGACTGTTCCAAAAATATCCCAGACTGTCCCAGTTGCTCCCAGACTGTCCTAGATTGTTCCAAAATTATCCCAGTCGGTTCCAGACTGTCCCAGACCGTCCCAGGCTGTTCCAAAAAAATACCAGACAGTCCCGGTCGGTCCCAGACTGTTCGGAAAATATCCCAGACGGTCCGAGTCTGTCCCAGACTGTCCCAGACTGTTCGAAAAATATCCCAGACGGTCCGAGTCTGTCACAGACAGCCCCAGACTGTCGCAGACTGTCCTAGACTGTCCCAAAAATTCCCCAGATTGTCCCAGTCTGTTCCAGACTGTTCCAAAAGTATCCCAGACAGTGCCAGTCTGCCCCAGATTGTCCGTGACTGTTCGAAAGAAAGTCCAGATGGTCCCGGTCTGTCCTAGTCTGTCCCATACAGACCTAGACTGTAATAAACAAATCCCAGACTGTCCCAGTCTGTCCTAGACAGCCCAGACTGTCCCAACCTGCACCAGACTGGCCCAAAAATACTGTCCTAGACTGTACCATAAATACCCCAGATTATCCCAGTCTGTTCCAGACAGACACAGACTGTCCCAGCCTGTTCCAAAAAAAAATTCCAGAATGTCCCAGTCTGTCCCAGACTGTTCCAGACCGCCCAGTCTGTTATAAAAATATCTCAGTCTGTCCTAGACGTTCGCAGACAGTCCCAGACTGTTCCAAAAAAAGCCCAGTCTGTCCCAGACTCTCGCAGACTGTCCTAGACTGTTCCAAAAATACCCCAGATTGTTCCAGTTTGTTCCAGACAGACCCAGACTGTCCCAGCCTGTTCCAAAAAAATTCCAGAATGTCCCAGTCTGTCCCAGAATGTCCCAGACTGTTCCAAAAATACCCCAGATTGTTCCAGTTTGTTCCAGACAGACCCAGACTGTCCCAGCCTGTTCCAAAAAAATTCCAGAATGTCCCAGTCTGTCCCAGAATGTCCCAGACTGTTCCAAAAATATCCCAGACAGTCCCAGTCTGTCCCAGACTGTTCTAAAAATATCTCAGACGGTACCAGTCTGTCCCAGACTGTCCTAGACTGTCCCAAACTGTCCTAGACAGTCCTAGACTGTTCCAAACAAATCCCAGACGGTCCCAGTCCCTCCCTGACTATCCCAGACTATTCCAAAAAAATCGCAGACGGTCCCAGTCTGTCCCAGACTGTCCTACACAGTCTTAGACTGTTCCAAACAAATCCCAGATGGTCCGATTCTTTCCCAGATTGCCCCAGTCTGTCCCAGACAGACCCGTACTGTCCCAGACTGTTTAAAAAAAATTCCAGACTGTCTCAGTGTGTCCCAAACTGTTTCAAAAATATCCCAGACGGTCCCAGTCTGTCCCAGACTGTCCTAGACTGTACCATAAATACCCCAGATTATCCCAGTCTGTTCCAGACAGACACAGACTGTCCCAGCCTGTTCCAAAAAAAAATTCCAGAATGTCCCAGTCTGTCCCAGACTGTTCCAGACCGCCCAGTCTGTTATAAAAATATCTCAGTCTGTCCTAGACGTTCGCAGACAGTCCCAGACTGTTCCAAAAAAAGCCCAGTCTGTACCAATCTGTCCGAGACTGTCCTAGACTGTTCCAAAAATACCCCAGTCGGTCTCAGACTGTTCCAGATTGTCCCAGACAGTCCCAGGCTGTTCCAAAAATATCCTAGTCGGTCCCAGACGGCCCCAGACTGTCCTAGACTGTTCCAGATTAATCCCAGACGGTCCCAGTCTGTCCCAGACAGTCCCAGGCTGTTCCAAAAATATCCTAGTCGGTCCCAGACGGCCCCAGACTGTCCTAGACTGTTCCAGATTAATCCCAGACGGTCCCAGTCTGTCCCAGACTGTCCCAGACAGTGCAAGACAGTCCCAGGAGGTTCGAAAAATATTCCAGACTGGTCCTGACGGTACCAGACAGACAAGAAGATCCCAATCTTTTCCAGACTGTCGCAGACAGTCCCAGACTGTTCCAGAAGATTCCCAGACGGTCCCAGCCTGTCCATGACGGTCCCAGACAGTCCTAGACAGTTCCAAAAATATCCCAGTCGGTCCTAGACTGTCCCAGACTGTCCCAACAAAATCCCAGTGTGTCCCAGTCTGCCCCAGACTGTCCTAGACTCATCCAAAAATATCCGAGTCGGTCCTAGCCTGTCCCAGACGGTCCCAGGCTGTTCCAAATATATCCCAGTCTGTTTCAGACGGTCCCAGACTGTACCAGACTGTTCCACACTGTCCTAGACTGTTCCAAATAATCCTAGAAGATCCCAATCTTTTCCAGACTGTCGCAGACAGTCCCAGACTGTTCCAGAAGATTCCCAGACGGTCCCAGCGTGTCCCTGACTGTCCCAGACAGTCCTAGATAGTTCCAAATATATCGCAGGTGGTCCGAGTCTGCCCCAGACTGTCCTAGCCTGTTCCAAAAAAATCCCAGACTCGCAGTCGCTCCCAGACTGTCATAGATTGTTCCAAAAATATCCCAGTCGGTCCCAGACTGCCCCAGACTGTCCCAGACTGTCCCAGACAGACCTAGATTGTCCTAAAAATTCCCCAGATTGTCCCAGTCTGTTCCAGACAGACCCAGACTGTCCCAGCCTGTTCCAAAAAAATTCCAGAATGTCCCAGTCTGTCCCAGACTGTCCCAAACTGTCCCAGACAGTTCCAAAAATATCCCAGACGTTCCCAGTCTGTCCCAGACGGTCCTAGACTGTGCCATACAGACCTAGACTGTTATAAACAAATACCAGATTGTCCCAGTCCGTCCCAGACTGTACCAGACAGTCCCAGGCTGCTAAAAAATCTCCCAGTCTGTTTCAGACGGTCCCAGACCGTACCAGAATGTACCAGACTGTTCCAAATAGATCCCACACGGTCCCAGTCTGTCCCAGTCTGTACCACACAGTCCCAGGCTGCTAAAAAATCTCCCGGTCTGTTTAAGACGGTCCCAGACCGTACCAGACTGTCCTAGACTGTTCCAAAAATAACCCAGACGGTCCCAGTCTGTCCCAGACTGCACTTGACTCTTCCAAAAATATCTCAAGTCAGTCCCAGAAAGTCCCAGACGGTCCCAAGTTGTTCCAAAAATATCCCAGTCTGTTTCAGACGATCCCAAACAGTACTAGACTGTTCCAGAAGAATCCCAGTCTGTCCCACACGGTCCCAGACAGTCCCAGACTGTTCCAAAAAAAGCCCAGTCTGTCCCAGTCTGTCCGAGACTGTCCTAGACTGTTCCAAAAATATCCCAGTCGGTCCCAGACTGTTCCAGATTGTCCCAGACAGTCCCAGGCTGTTCCAAAAATAACCCAGTCTCTCCCAGGCGGTCCCAGACAGTGCCAGACTGTTCCACAAAGATCCTAGTCGGTCCAAGTATGTCCCAGACTGTCCTAGACTGTTCCTAAAATAACCCAGACGGTCCCAGTCTGTCCCAGACTGCACTTGACTCTTCCAAAAATATCTCAAGTCAGTCCCAGAAAGTCCCAGACGGTCCCAAGTTGTTCCAAAAATATCCCAGTCTGTTTCAGACGATCCCAAACAGTACTCAAAAATATCTCAAGTCAGTCCCAGAAAGTCCCAGACGGTCCCAAGTTGTTCCAAAAATATCCCAGTCTGTTTCAGACAATCCCAGACAGTACTAGACTGTTCCAGAAGAATCCCAGTCTGTCCCACACGGTCCCAGACAGTCCCAGACTGTTCCAAAAAAAGCCCAGTCTGTCCCAGTCTGTCCGAGACTGTCCTAGACTGTTCCAAAAATATCCCAGTCGGTCCCAGACTGTTCCAGATTGTCCCAGACAGTCCCAGGCTGTTCCAAAATATCCCAGTCGGTCCCAGTCGGCCCCAGACTGTCCCAGACTGTTCCAGATGAATCCCAGACGGTCCCAGTCTGTCCCAGAATGTCCCAGACTGTCCCAGACAGCCCCAGGCGGTTCCAAAATTATTCCAGACTGGTCCAGACGGTACCAGACAGACCCAGACTGTTCCAGAAAAATCCCAGACGGTCCCAACAAAATCCCAGATGGTCCCAGT
>NW_014333680.1:0-132 GCF_000341935.2 Cephus cinctus | reverse complement strand
AATCCCAGACGTTCCAAGACTGTCCCAGACTGTACCAGATTGTTCCAAAAAAATTTCAGACAGTCCCAGTCTGTCCCAGACTGCCCGGACGGTACTAGTCTGTCCCAGACTGTCCCAGACTGTCCCACACAG
>NW_014333679.1:10490-18630 GCF_000341935.2 Cephus cinctus | reverse complement strand
ATCTGTTGTTCCTCCTGCCCATGCCATCCCTGCCTTCCGCTGCCTCGGCTACGTAGCCGCTCTCGCGGTACATCCAGGGATGCTGTTTCCTCGTGACAGGTCTACGTCGATGTCCTTCCTGCTGGTGTTGGCTGTAGGTCCTCGAAGATGGTCCCCGAGCCAGTGCCTTACGGGGGGAAGGGGAATGTTGGCAGGGAGGGAGGGGTGGAGGGAAGGGGTCTTAACTCTAAATACACTAAGCCTAACACTAAATAAACGCAATTAACAATACTTAACTCTAAGACGCTATACTCGAGGCCTATGGGACCTCGAGCCAGGAGGCGGAGGGGAGCCTGCAGTAACATTTTTGTTACAATATATATAAAAGTGTGTTTATTTAAATTACCATATAATTAGCATTAGCAACGTAAGTTTACAGCTTTCTAGAATTCTGAATGGACGAACCTAAAGTAAGTAAGTGATGTTTTGATAAATGATAAAATCACAAAACATATTTTTATTTAAATAATATTATTTTTATTGTCAGATTACAATTATTATTGAAGCAAGAATACGACAATGTTTGCCATCAATTGGACCCAAACAGTGGATAATTCCATTTCGTTTGAAAATCATTGGCAATTTCAATCCATTTATCTCTATTCGGCATTCTGAGATATATTGGCTGGAGTACTTGCACTATTTTCTTGCAAACTTCTTGAATAATTGAGTATATGGTTGATCTGCCAATAGAGAAAAACCGAGATGTCGTACGAATACTGTCTCCGTCCATTTATCTCTATTCGGCATTCTGAGATATATTGGCTGGAGTACTTGCACTATTTTCTTGCAAACTTCTTGAATAATTGAGTATATGGTTGATCTGCCAATAGAGAGAAACCGAGATGTCGTACGAATACTGTCTCCACGTGTAATGTAGCTGCAAATACAAAGATACAATAGTTATTGTTTGATATTTTACTTAATTTTCAATAAACTAACCTCAATGTGGCAGCAATGCGCAGTTCTGGCTCTAGAGGTTTTCGAATACTTTTTTCGATAAGGAGTGGTGCCAACAGTTCATGAAGGATATTGAATCGTTGCACTGTCATTCTTGTGAATTGAAAAAACTCTTCGTGTTCACTGAGTTTGAAGTAGAAGAACAGCCGATTATACGCGCCAAAGTTATAATAAGAAATAAGGAATAAGAAATAAGCAATAAGATCTTCATTTGATATTTACGTAATTCCATTGGATCCTCCAATCAAGAAGGAGAAAATCGTTTTTAAAACCGAGCGTTTACTAAGTCTCTACGATTTTTATGACGTCTTGGACATAGCAACGATCCGGAAGCGGTTGCTAGGATCTTTAAGGACTTCACGGAGCACGAAACGTGATGAGTAACATCGAGCATGCTCCGTTCCGTAATTTATAACGGCTTACGTTAAAAATACATAGCAACGATACGGTTCTGCTTCGTGATTGGAAGGTTTACCGGATATAATGCATAATTTCTATTTCAACAAATTAAAATTAAAATGGATTATAATTATAACCTTTATATTAAAAAAAGGACTTAATTTGCAAGGTGAACACATTTATAAAATCAACGGTGAATTAATAACAATAGAACAAAGAATTACAATAAAATTAATAATAAATTATGACATTTCCTCCGCCGCCGCCACCGCCGCGCCGCCCGGCGCTACGACCTCTGCCGTATGCCCCGTACCGGCGATCGTACCATCTAGCTCGACTTCGTCTGCCTCCACTGTTAGATCTTATGTCTGATTGCACTGAAAATTAATAAATAGTTTTAATAAATTAATATTAATTTATTTATTGCTTTTCTATAAATAAGTAAAATATAATTACCGGCAGGGGCATTTCGTGGATCGTGACTCTGGAGCAGGAGACGCTCCAGGCGTTCCATCCTCTGCTCCAGAGTCACATTGGCCGTAGTGGCCTCGTGGTCGGGACGTCCTCCTCGATGTGCCACCACGGGGAGCATGGATCCTGTCGTGGTGGCTGTGTCCCCGACGGCAGTTACGGCGGTGGCGGTGGCGGTGGTGGTGGTGGAGAGCATATCTCTAGCTTTTTCACTATAAAAAAATATTATGGTATGTTATGTAAATGGTATGGGATTATAGTATTAAATGGTGTACACAAAATGTTCAAACTGAAATCATACTTACTTTCGACGTCTGTCTTCGACATTTTTTTTCAAGAAGTGAAGAAGTGATGAACATTTATGAATGAATTTACAACAAATACATACCATCTTTTAATTCACCGTTGATTTTAAGTTCATACGATTTTTATTTATCATGATTAGATTTAAGAAATTTTTGAAAAAAGTACCTATAGAGACTAAGTATTTGACATATAAAGAGATTAACGAAACAGAAAACAAACTATTAAAGTGTTTACAAGATGAAATGTTTTTACCAAAAAATGATCCAAAGTTATCAGCGATTAAAGTTTTCAAACATACCGATGGTCTATTACGACTAAAAACAAGAATAATACAACGAAGCGATAATTTCTCGTTTTTGTGCCCAATATTATTAGACAGCAAACACAAAGTTGTAGCATTATTAATACGTGAAACGCACGAAAGTATGAACCATGTAGGAGTACAATCCGTAATGTCTCAATTGAGAGAGAAATATTGGATCTTGCGTATGCGAAAAACGGTACGAGAAATAATCTCAAGTTGCGTTATTTGTAAACGACAATGTACTAAACCGATGAAAGTAGATCCAGCCCCTTTGCCCCTGAATCGGGTAAAAGATGCCGCTGCATTTGAAGTTACAGGTATAGATTTTGCAGGGCCATTATACTTACGAGGACAGCAAAAAGCCTGAATCTGCTTATTTACTTGCGCCGTATACCGCGCAGTACATCTAGAGCTAGTGACCTCTATGTCAACGGCAGCATTCTTAGATGCGTTAGATAACTTTATTAGTCGACGTGGCCGACCATCAATTATTTATAGCGACAATGGCACAAGCTTTATTGGAGCCAATAATATGTTTGAAAAACTAAATTGGGATGTAATAGCTAAGGCTAGCTCTGCCAAACAGTTAAACTGGATTTTTAATCCACCATCAGCAGCATGGTGGGGAGGATGATGGGAACGGTTAGTAGATATGGTAAAAGTCATTTTGCGTAAAGTTCTCAGAAAAGCATGTCTTACATACGATCAAATGTACACCGTTTTAGTTAACTGCGAGCGCACGATCAATTCGCGTCCCTTGACATACCTATCTGATTCACCGGATGACTTAAAACCCCTCACCCCTACCATGTTTCTGCACGATATAAGAGAATCTGAATGTCCGGATATCGATATTTTCAGATGAATTGATCTCAATAAAACTCTTCAGCATAAGCAGGAAATCATAGAGCATTTACGCGATCGTTTCCGTAAAGAGTACCTAAGTCAACTAGTCCTTAAGAGTGATACCAAAGAATCTCGTATAATAAAAGTAGGAGATGTTGTTATGATAGGCGACGATAATCGGAAACGCATCGATTGGCCTTTAGCTAGAGTTGAGAAGTTGATTGCAGGTCGAGACGGGGTAACGAGAGTTGCGATTTTGAAAACGAAGGAGGGCCAGTTTAAAAGACCGTTGCAGCGAATTTACCCTCTAGAAATTGAACACCATATTGCAAAGGAAAATGATATGCTTAAGGTAGTAAAGAATGATATTATTCCTAACAATATCAAAAACGGAAAAAAAAACGAACCTAAAACTGCCTGTAACACAAAAAATGTTGTGAAGACTCGAAGCGGGCGTATTAGCAAGAAACCGTGTTATGTATAAGATTGTAGCTCATTTATTTTATATGTATATCTTTCATTTTTTGTCAAAGTTCGATATTAAGTGTATCTTATGTGAGCATCGATGGAGTTCAAAACTCCAGGTGGGAGGATGTTAGGAACTAGGAGGACGTTTGTCCCAACCGTCCAGGGATTTTTGGCGGCGAGGGCACGTTGCCACGGGAGAGCGCGCCGTAAGCGTGGGCAGTGTGCAGAGAGGAGCGCCACGTGTTACATGTACGGCGTTGTGCTTAGTTTTTCGTTTCCCAATAAACGCTATAACGCAATTAAGTTTGAACCTAGTGCTTTTATATTATTTATCAACACCAAACCTGTAAGACGTTTAAACAGTATTCAATAAGAATGCCCCAAGTACGAGCTTCTCCTTTTAGATTTGATTTTATTTTTTCAGTCAATTCATCTCTATGATACCCTTCTCTGATAGCTGCTTCTTCAAATTTATTTAAGAATTTAACTGGATTCATGGAACTCAATTTACCATCAAAGGTTATATCTGTCAATTTAGATTTGTCTGTAACTAATCTTCTAATCACTTTTCTTTTTTCAACAATTACGCTAGAATCAGATTTTTTTGAACTTGCTCTTCCTGGCAAACTATTTATATAACTGTTACGTCCTATGCGTGAGCGACCGTATGCGGGAGCGTCAGGGAGATAGCATAGGTGTTGAGATCAAAGATCACGTAAAAGGTATTGGGTTCTTGCCACTTTAAGGTGCTAAAGCACGCCTATTTGCGTTTATGTCCCTTGGTCGATAGTTAAGATGAGGATCACAAACAACTAAATATATTGATTTGGAAAACTCACTCCTTCCACGGGAGTTTGGTTGAAGCTACTGGTAAGGGGTTTATCTGAATTTAGGAGCTAATAGGTTCAGGTCTCGAAATCAAGAGAAGAAAATATAGTTTAACTCAATATAATGAATTGATAAACAGGAGTACAAGTAACTGTCGCAGTTATATGCAGTAGGGAGTGTACGTTAATCTACTAACTAAATGAAATCCGAATAACAATGTATGTGTGATCGTCAACTTCTGTAATGTGAGCTACAAAGATATATGTATATAAAGATATAGGAATGTGAGTTACTTACCGGTGGATGAGCAGAGGAGAGAAGACGAACATTTTAAGTACCTCGAGTTGACCCTGCAAGCCCTATCCGACGCCGGGCTAGAAATAAACCGCGAAAAAAGCGAGTTCTTCTGCCCGGAAATGCAGTACCTCGGATATCTAGTGACCCGCGACGGACTGAAGACCGACCCCGATAAGATTGCACCCGTCGTGAACTATCCCCCTCCCACCAACCTGAAGCAACTTAGGCGATTCCTAGGCATGATCGAGTGGTATGCCCGATTCATGGGAGACATTTCTAAGCTGAAAGTCCCCCTAGTGCACCTGTTAGAAAAAGATACCAAGTGGCACTGGGGACCCGACCAACAGGAAGCTTTCAAGGCCATACGACAAGCCCTTACCCGAACCCCCGTTCTCGCACGTCCCGATTTCACTAAAACCTTTTCTATTCACACAGACGCCAGCGACGTAGCCATTGGTGCCGTGCTCACCCAAGAAATTGATAACGAGGACCACCCCATAGTGTATTGCAGTTGCGTATTGTCGAGGGCCGAGACAAAGTATAGCGTAACCGAGGAGTGCCTCGCGGTGCTATGGGCCGCGAAGAAACTCAGACCATATATCGAGGGCACTTCCTTTCGAGTGATCACGGACCACAGCAGCTTGCGCTGGCTGCGGAATTCGCGAGACCCCACGGGAAGATTAGCGAGATGGGCCCTAACCATGCAAGACCTCAACATGGAAATCGTCCATAGAAAAGGAGCCCTTAATGTAGTCCCAGACGCCCTTTCAAGAATGTTCGAGGGAACCATTGAAGCCCTCGCGACAATTGGGGACTCTGTAGACCCATGGTACGTGGACCAGATGAAAAACGTTCGTGAATTCCCCTTTAAATACCCCGATTGGAAAGTAGAGGACGACCAACTGTATCACCATCGACCCCACCCCATTATTGAACCAGCCCTGAAGGACCTAGATGCGTGGAAACTTGTCCTCCCACATGAAGCCCGTTTGAAAGCCCTTCAAAATGCCCATGATTCCCCCCAGGCCGGCCACTTAGGAGTTGACAAGACCTACCGGCGGGTACTACAGGACTTTTCGTGGCCCGGCATTTTCCAGGAAGTCGCGCGGTTCATGAAACGGTGCCAGGTCTGTCAGCTCAATAAAGTGCACCAGGGAGCGGCCCCTGGATTAATGCGCGAGCGGACAACCAAGGGCCCGTGGACCGTCATAGCTGTAGATGTTATGGGACCCTTCCCCCCCTAGCAAGGCCTATAACAAATACATAGTAGTCTTTCAAGATCTCTTTACTAACTATGTGGAGGCCAAAGCCCTCCGCACCGCCACATAACCCACCATTATTAATGCCCTGGAGACCCTTATTATAAATCGATGGGGATGCCCCCATTTCCTGCTGACGGACAATGACACGGAATTTGTTAATAAATACGTGACCACCCAGTTAAGCCAGTATGGCATCCGCCAGACCACCATCCCTCCCTACCATGCCCAAGCAAACCCCGTAGAATGAGTTAACCGTACCCTGAAGACCATGATCGTTTCCTATGTCGGTGAAGACCACCAGAACTGGGATATTCACCTCCCCGAATTATGCGTTGCCGTCAATACCTCCGTACAGACCTCTACCCATATGACCCCCGCGTTCCTGAACTTTGGTAGGAATCCGAGGCCCACGAAAAGTATCAGAGACCGAGTTCCCACCCCCGCGGTCCTCGAGAAAACGGACCCCGCAGTCTGGGCAGATAGAATGAGACGCCTCCCTCTTATCCACGACTGGGTAACGAAAAACGTGTCCGAGGCCTCAAAAAGGCAAGCCCGTTATTATAACCGAGGAAAAGCATACCGCGAGTTCCAAGTTGGAGACCTGGTCCTCCGGAGAAATCGAGTCCTTTCGTCCGCTTCCCAAAACTTCGCCGCAAAACTGTCCCCGAAATATCGAGGATCTTACACCATCACCAAAAAGATTTCCCCCGTGGTCTATGAGATCCACGTCCCCTTAAAGAAAAAGTGGCCAAAAGTCCATGTGAAGGACCTGGAGCCCTGTATATCCCCCATAGAAAGTCCCGAGGACATAATTCGCACGAGAGATCCAGATCCAGAGACTGAGGACACCGTTAGGAAAGAATCGTCACCAGCGCCACTGCCTCCCATAGACGAGGAACCTGAAAATCCCGATCCACCTGAATTCCTATCCAGCCCTCCCACTCCCGCTGCACCAGCGCCAGGGAAAAGGCCGAGAGGGCGCCCGCGCGGCAGTAAAACCTCCCGCGGTCCCCTAAGAAATGAAGCCCCTCCACAACAACGTTATGCCCTTAGAACCCGGAGCCGCAATATACCACACGAGCGGTCCTAATCGCAATTGCATAATTCAACATTAATGGTAGTTTCCTCACATAGATAGCATATGTAGCTTTGGATTTCTTCCCTTTATTAGGCATCCTCCCCCATGTTTTATTGATGAAGGTAGTGTAGTCCCAAGTAGTGCAATATCTAGAGAAGGAGAGAGAGCCCATATTCTATGAAGACCCCCTCTCTACCTTTACAGTTTGGGAAGATGTCACGAGCCCAAGGAGGAGGAAGAACCCTCCGCACCAGAGAGGCCCGATAGGCCAATATAGGCTACCTGCTCGCGGCGCCGGAACCAGCGACCCCCGGAAGCCGTCCGACGCACCTCGCCCAGCCCAAGGACATCCCCCGCAGGCGCGAGGCCTCGTCCCCTCCCTCACCCCCTCCTCCACCTTCCTCACCTCGGCCGAAAAGAGCTCCTGGGGTGATTCCCCTACCTCCCGAAATTTGGGAGTTGATGCGGCGCGACGAGGAGATCGCGCCCCTGGACTCCCCCTTCCCCCGCTTTCCTCCTCCCATTCCTACCCCGCGGTCACTGATGACCCCACGGGTTCGAAATTCGGTAGTTGATGCGGCGCGACGAGGAGATCGCGGCCCTGGGCTCCCCCTTCCCCCGCTTTCCTCCTCCCATTCCAACCCCGCAGTCACTGATGACCCCGCGGGTTCCTCGCCCCATCCTCCCCCTCCCCCTTATGGCAGTCCCGGTGCCCCGGCCCGAGGACCCGATCCGCGCCCAACCCCCACCCCCACCCCCTGAACACTGGAGGCCAGAAGCCCGGAAGACTCCGGAAGTCAAGTTCCGATGCTGGGCCTGCGGGAAAGCAGACCACCTCGCGGCCCGTTGTCCCAACCGAATCCACAAGGGATAAGGACAGAG
>NW_014333679.1:8604-9606 GCF_000341935.2 Cephus cinctus | reverse complement strand
AAACCCCCCCCCCCCCCCCTTCACCCTTCCCTTCCTGTCACCATTCCCTCTTAGGGCACTGGCTCGAGGACCAACAACAAGCACCCGCATCGAGGACATCGTCGTGGACCTGCTACGAGGACACATCATCCCTGGATGGATCGCGAAAGTGGCTGCGTTGCCGAGGCAACGGAAGGCAGGGATGACATGACCAGGAAGAATAGCTGGTCGAGTCGCCGGTGGGATGGATGCCCAGCCACCACCATCGCCACCAATATATGCAGCCCCGATGCAGTCCGGTCACACGGGCAGGAAAAAGTCCCGTGTGACAGTGGCGGAGCCCTCTCCCTCCGAAACCGCGGACGTGCCCGGGAGGAGTTTGACAGGCCTGGAGGTCGTCATATTGACCGTCACGCGCAGCCAGCACGCGCGCCGGCGAAGCCAGCACCGTGCCGTCGCCACGAGGCCCTGGAAGGTCCGGCAACTCAGCCGATCCGAAAAGGACCAATACCAATGCCGTGCCATGCCGAAACTGCCGACCAATGCCAAAGCGCGCAGCCCTCACAGCTGAGAAGCCCCACCCAATCAGCAAGGCCCTGGAGGCCCCCGAGGACCGGAAACACCGACGACTTCGAGACTTCGAGCCAAATCGCGGAAGCGTTAGCACGTACGTATTGCGAAAGAAAATAATAGAGAGTGAGTGAGTGTAGAGTAGAGAGTGAGTGAGTGAAGAGGATGAACGTGTGGATTACAGTGTGACGAGCGTGTCGAGTGAGTATCGTGTGATTGAATCTTCCCTATTTGCCATCCCTTCCCTAGCACCCCTTGTTATTTGCGCCGTAGAGCTTGTAGGTCCCTTCAGGACATCGTCAGCCGTCCCCACGTGGGCCGGCATTTCAGTAGTTCCTTTGGTATTTGCGACAGGTCTTCCGCCCACCAACTCGAGGCCCGTGGTGTATTGCGTGCGCCCTAATTTTTAGTATCTTGCGTCCCCTTTTTCCGAAAGCCCCGTACCCCCCCCCC
>NW_014333679.1:0-8519 GCF_000341935.2 Cephus cinctus | reverse complement strand
CGTACCCCCCCCCCAACCTTTGACCCCCTTTTCGCGTTCGCACCGAGGTATAAAAGTAACCATTTTCGCGTTCGGGAACCTTCCCCCTGAAATTCCCTCACCTCTCCCTCCGCTAGCCTTGCCATCCCCGTCCGGTAAACAAACGAGGACCTCTCGGGGTCATTCGTCGGTGCTACACCGTTACAGTAGCTGGCGCCCATATATTATTCGAGTTTCATTCCCCAGCTGTCATCCCCCCTGTCCCTCGTGCTCTCCTGGCCCCATCCCGTCCCTCACCATCCCCGAAGCCCCTCCTCTCCACCGAGTCCCTTTAAATTCTTTCGAGGCCGCGTGCGCCCGCGCGAGCCAACGCGTGTAGCGTGAACCGAGCGCAACAGAGCGTGCTGCACAAAATCTGCAGACGTATCTTCTTTTCTTTTAACACTATCCTTTCTTTTCACGTTATCCTTTCTTTTGTATTTTCTTTTACTGTCTATTTTCTGTACCCCGACTTTATTTTGTTAATTATACTTTCTTTTCTTTATTCTACACCGTGTCCCCTTCCTTTGGTTCCCTCCCCCACCGCGTTGCGATAACTATTTCGAGCAGACCCTGGGCGGACAAAATCTGTCTGAATTTTTGACAATCCACGCCACAAACGACCCGCAAGAGTAGGAATGTAGGAAGTAACTGTTTAACGCTCCAAACGTCAGTCCTAGGTTAAAGCGCACAGACTCCTTAGTATTAAGTAACCCGCCTATCGTCCGCTTTAATGTTTCTTTGCTTGGTTTTATTTGCACACTGCTTGCTTTCTTTTTTTTTTCTTTGTTTGGTGTACTGTATAACGCTTTGGCGCAACCGATTGGTGTGTGAGCTGGTGGGACAATACCGAACAACGGGGGAAGTGAGGAAAGAGGCGCTGATTTTTTGGTGACCCTTGGAGACCGACTGCCGCCGCTTCACGAGGAGGAGATGCTGCATCCAAGGAATCAGAAGAGTCCAGAGTACCCGGGATGGGGCTCATACTTTCGTCTGCCGACCGTCCAGCTGGGACGCCCTACGATCGACGCCGCCCTCGCCGCCGACCAGGAGTTGAAGTGTCCTCCTCGTCCTGCCGCGGGGCCGCGAGAATATCTACGGCGGGCTCATGCTGATGTACCACCAGAGACAGGGAGGGAGAGCAGCCAGCACCGCGGACTCCCGCGCTCCCTGGCCTACGAACGGACCGCAGCACCCGAAGACTCCCGAACGGGCCGCCGACAGCTTCGGTCATTTTCGTGACTAGCGATGATCCTCACCGCGAAAAACCCCTTAAGCAATTAATACGTTCGACGTTCGATGTTTTGTCACGGTTCCGCCAGCGCCTAAATAATGTAAATAGTGGGGGTCAAGAGGTCTCGAGCTCAGTGAAATTGAAATAGTACTTCACTTACGTTTGGAGCTTCTTAGCAAGTGGTCTAGTACAGAAAGTAGTCAGCTTAGGCGAGAGAAAAGAAATGAGTATCTATAAAATAAAGAGATAGAAGGAAGGAAGGAAGGAAGGAAGGAAGGAAGAAAGCCCTTCTGGCCCTTTTGGACTATGTATACTTACTTTGCCGCTACGATATTTGGTGAGACCCTTGACTACCATTATAAATTGGCGAAATAATTTCTTGGTGTTAGCGAAAATTTACCGTTAAGGCCTTCTGCCTTAACGGAAAAATCTCCGATTTTGAGAGTCCCGATGTGAATGTCTTTCCGCATCGGGCTAGCAAAAAGGACGATAGTGCTGGGCTTTGCGATTTAGTGATATTTCAATAATTTTCTGTTTGTTTGATTTTTGCCGCATGAGGCCCTAAAGTAAGCTTTATACTGGAATCTGTCTCTAAATTAAATTTTCTTCTCTAGTCAAATATTTCAGTAACGCCGCGCTTTTAGGCGATATTTCATATCATAATTTATTGATGTCTCGCATCTTCTAGTTGCTGTTCGTTGCTTATAGATTTTCCAAATTATTTGATAGCTGAATATTGAGCGCCCTTCTGGCCTAATAGAGTCCTAGAAATCCTTTGTTCTCGAGGTATCCGCTCGACCCTCGTGGCGACCGCGTGTGTTTTCGCCGGCCGCAATTAATATTCTAAAATAAATTTATCCTATCAGAAAGGGTTTAAACAGGCAACTATAGGATGCTTTTAGTTATAATAATTATATTGTATGCTCTCGCTATTTATGTGATTTCTTGGTGTTATCTATGCTGTATTTTGTATTTGTCGCGTGCTTTATTTATATATTACTTCTCGAATCTCCGGGTGCCGCGATTGACTCTTTCCTATTCGCGTAAAACTCTGTTCAAAATCTAGAGATTTGCGCTAGCGATTGCGCCGGAATTTGTGTTCGGGATTCCTATTTATTCGAGTGTTCTTTGGCGTTCGTGATCCGTCCTTTTTATTTCGCGCCGTTTGTGAAAATATCAGAACCATCTGTTTAGTCTCCAAAAAAGTATTCTAGAGTCGAATTGCTAGGAACGGCCCTGTGCCGCGAGCGCGTCACGAGCCTCACCGCTCCCCGCGAATACACGCTACGCCCGCGCTTACAAACTCGCCGAGCTCGACGCTCACGCGTGCGCCGTCAGCCGCGCGATCGCCGCCGTGCGAACTTTAGCGAGGAGCCGTAGAACGACTCTGGCTCATTCACGATTTATTATAAACTATTTCTGAGACTATTGTTTAATAGCATATGTCCGATTGATGTTCGTGGAATCGTTCCGCATTTGTAGCGTCTTTTGCGTTTATCTTTCCGCGTTAGTTTAAGTCCATTCTTTATGGTAATCTTTCCGCATATCAGTAAATTCATTAGAGCATTTCATTTAGTTTGGCGAATCTTGTACCTTTAGAATCCGTATACTTTGCGTTTTTGAATTATATAGAGTCACCCTTGCGACGTTCAATCGATATAATTAGTAGATTTTCTTGCTTATGTTTCTCCGATTGATACTCATTCTATTGCTTGCGTATCTATGCTTACGTTTTTCTTTCCGCATGTATATTATAGTAATTTCCTTAAATTAACTTCACTTTGGTTTATATAGAATCTTTTTCTTAGCTTTGTTAATTTAGGGTAAGACTTTTGTTAATTCGGTTTGCTTTGCTTCGCACCGCTCTTGTCTTTCGCATTTTTCTTGCCGCATGTTTTTGGCTTATGTGCATTTTCTTTTGGCTATCTTTTCTAATTGCTTTTTGATTGATTGTCCTAAAATATAGTTCTGGTGCGTTAAATCGATATAGTGTTTTTCCTGCTTTATATTGTTATTCCTCTGTTCCCTGCCTGAACGCCACGACGCTTCCGACTAGCTAGCCACCGGACAGGGCAATTGATGCATTACGGTTTAGCGACTCTCTCTCCTCCGCTGCTTAGTGGACATCTTACGGATCGGCCGTTGTCCCTTTGTACATCTCGTAGTGAGATTAGGTTTAGTGACTTTTGTGAACGGGTGGCACTTCTTAGGACTGTTGGCGTCGCCCCCGGTTCCGTTAATTTCTTGGTGATACTTTTAAGAACGAGAGACCCGTCTTAGGTTGTTGGCGTGGTCCTCGCGTCCGTTATATTAGTGTTTAGTTTTAGGCCTATTCCGAATTGGATAAATTAGTTAGTGACAAACAGAGTGCGTTGCACTCGTGGTACTCCCGCGAGGGATACCTGGCGCCCATCACGTGTTTTCGTGTTGGTGATAGGAAGTAGAGAGAGAGGTCCATTGACTAGGGCTGATGCCCTGTAAGTATAAATGTAATCAGTATAACAATATAGTATACAATATATATAAAATATAATATAATAAAATGGTAAAATATAAAATAAAATAAAATATAACAAAAACAAAAACAGTGCCTAAACTAGTAACGGTATGGCGGATAAGAATTAAAGCTAAGTTACAAACTAAGAAGAAAGGCATGCAACGCAGACTTAAAAGTAGGTAGAGTAGGTTTATCACGAATAGTACCCGGCAGTGAATTCCAAAATTTAACACCCGATATTAAAACCGAATTTTGGAAAGCAGAGGTGCGACAACGAGGGTAAATCAGGTCAGTAGGATGTGACCGTGTTACAGGTCCAGAGGATGGTCTAGATGAGATGGTCTCGAGTTGACAAGAGATAAAAGTAGGCATCGAGATATAAACAGCCTGACGAATGACGATACCGAGAAAGTATTGCCGCCGCTGAGAGACACTGAGCCATTTTAGGGTACGTAGATGCGGGGTAATGTGCTCGTATTTACGGATCCCTAGAATAAAACGAACGCAGGCGTTTAAGATTCGCTGCAATCTAATGTTTTCCTCGGTGGTAATGTCTAAAAATACAAGAGAACAGTAGTCAATAAGCGGAAGAATCAAGGATAAAACGAGTTGCTGTTTGAGCGCTCTACCTAAAAACTGTCCGTTGGCTCTTAATTGGTAGAGGGTCTTATATGCCCTATTACAGATGCTAGTGACATGCTGTTGCCAATTAAGTGTCGGAGATATAATAATTCCTAAGTTCTTGGCCGAGTTGGCGAACGGTATAATGGAGCCATCGACGACAATATCTCGAATATCCTCGAATCTAAGGGCATTGACATACCTGGAAGAACCAAGTATCATAGCTTTGGTCTTAGACGGGTTCAACCGAAGTTTGTTCTCTTTAGACCATTCACAAATACGCATGATGTCTTCGTTGACCTTCGCAATAAAGAGATTCACAGCGGTCGGAGCACAGTGAGTATAGATTTGGAGGTCATCGGCATATTTAATTATAGAGCAGTTTTGGATTTGTTGGTCAATATCTGCAATATAGAGAGAGAAAAGCGTTGGACCCAAAACTGAACCCTGGGGGACCCCCGAAGAGACAGCTGACCACTTTGAAGTGCCATCAGAGGTGCGGACAGTCTGCTTACGACCAGTCAGATATGACCAGAACCAATTTAAGGTAGATCCGGAAAAATTTAAGAGTGCAAGCTTATTTATCAGCAAAGCATGATGCACCGTGTCAAAGGCCTTTGAGAAGTCGAAAAGCACCAGCACAGTGACCATTCGATCGTCAATGGCCCGGCGAACATCGTCAGTGAGCCTGATGAGAGCATTCTGCGTAGATCCGCCTGAGACGAAACCAAACTGTGATTGATCAAGGTACCCGCAGCGCTTGAGATAATCTAACATGTCCTTACGAACTATGCGTTCCAGCAACTTTGAAAATTCGCAAAGGAGCGAGATCGGCCTGAAGTCATTACACTCTGATGGATTGGGCTTCTTCGGCACAGGAACAATAATAGAGCTCTTCCAAGCCATTGGAAATGTAGACGTAGAAAGCGAGGAGTTAAAAAGATCCAACAATATTGGAAAGAGAGATAGCGCACAGTGCTTCAAGAAGAGCGCAGGGAAGTTATCAGAGCCAGAAACATGCGAGTCGGTGAATCTCATATGAGGTAAAAGACACTCGGGGGTGACATGCTTGAAATAAAACTTTGAGTCATCAAAGCACATGTTCCTACTTAATACCTCAGGAGGCTCAGGAGAGTCCGAACTGAATGCTGAACAGAAGAAGTCATTAAGCTCGTCAGGCGACGACGTAATAGCACATGATTTCTTAGAACTAGATACTACACCGAGTTTTTTTAGCTCTTGCCAGCACAGAACGGTACTAGATGCAAATTGTAGCTTTGAAAGAGTCTCAATAAGTAAGTTCTATCGAAGTTATCGGTACATAGGTCAGTATTCCAATCGCCCATAATGATTTTAGAGACGTAGTCTTGGCAGACGGAAGAGAAGATATGCTCAAGATGGTTAGAGAAAGCAATTTTTGGTGGTCTGTATACAACACCGACCAAAAGCTTGGCAGACTCAGGTCTCGATACTTCGATGAATAAGAATTCAGGATGCGGAGTATAAGTTGATGAAGCTGATGAAGTGATAATTTTTGCAGAAATCAGGTCACGAACGAAGATACAAACTCCACCACCTTGCTTGCCAATTCTATCACAACGAAAGAGACGAAATCCTGGCAGACTAACAGCGCTGTCGTCAATGTGCGGCTTGAGCCATGATTCTGAGATCAAAATTAAATCATAGTGACTATTACCGAAGTAGTTAAGGAATTCATCAAAATGAGCCGCAATAGACTGAGCATTGACATGACAGATATTTAGAGAGTAGGCAGGACGAATAAGCTGAGACGATGTTAGCGGTGGAGTTTCAGAACTTCACAGTAAACGCTCGATGTCCTCCAGGTTGTTGATCTCAATAATTGTCGAGTTATTGTCTTTTTTAACTTTAACAGAACCATTACGGACCCAGACATACTGGTAATTCTTAGTTCTTGCCGCATCCCGAGTAGCACGGAGAAGTTTATATAGATCAGATGGTAAATACTCATTAATATAGATACGAGAGTCAGAAAATGAAGCATTGACTTCTTTCGCAGTGAGAGTGCCTTTAAGACGTTTTGAAGTCAAGACCGCATTACGTAATTCCGAAGAAGAGAGACCGATGAATAACATCCTCGGTTTGTCGGTAGTTGTTGTTGTGGTTTTGTTACGCATACGTGAGAGTTCAGTGATCTGTGTACTATCGACAGTGACATTTAGAGTCGCAAATAACAACAACACAGAGTCGCGGTCACTAAGATTACTCATTTCAGGCAAACCAGAAATGACAAGATTTCTGCAATATTTTTCATATTCGAGAGTACGGATACGCGCAGTAAGAGGCAGAACGACATTCGAGATATCCGAGGCAGTGTCTGGATGCTTAGAGAACCGGGTTTCCAAAGAATGCATTCTATCATTAATTACTTTATCCTGTTCAGAGCAACGAGTCTCAAAAGCTTCCAAGCGATCCACTAGCGCCCCTTGTTCACGTGTTAAATTTGCAGTGGTCTCTTCAACTGCAGTAATTTTATCCGTTAAGGAGTTGAGCTTGTTGAGACACCCACGGATATCAACCTTAAGTTCATCTAGATCAGCTAGTTTGTTCTTAATGTGCGAGACATCCCGCATAGCAACATCCATGCCGTCAATTTTTGAGGTTAAATTAGACACAAGAGTACTAAGTGAAGCAAGTTGCGCACAAATATTCGTTGTACTATCGGATGACGTAGGAATTGCGGCACTCGGCGTCTGATAAGTAAAGCCAGCATTTTTAGCGCACGCAAAACAGTTAATGACTTTCAAATCCGGAAGAGTATCAACACGTAACTGTTTCAACAGACACGCAGGATGAAATCCATGGGTAGCAATAGCACATAATCTACATAATTCCTCAGTTGCAACAAATCTAGAGCAGAGCCCACAGTTGACGGGTGGCATCTTGAACTCGCGCACACAGCTACACTAACGTAAGAGATTGGTATCCTATGATATTGCGGTATAGGAGTGAGCACACCTGAGCGAACAGGCCAGCGGAGCGCAAGTAGATGGAGGGGATGACCAAACGTTATTGTCACTAGAAGATCACTGTGGTTGAAGATAGAGCTTAAGGCTCTAGTGATAATGACAACAGGAACAAACAGACAGCGTTGACCCGGTAGAATGTAGAAGGTTGTACAGGTGACGAAATCCACAAGTATTCACCAATCACTGTAGTCTGCATACCATGCCCGGGCCAACCAATCAGTGCGATGATACGCGAACAAAGAAGCCGCCAAGTAGTTGAGACGTCGTGAAGAATTGTGGAGGTTAGAAAAAGCAGCCTCAGATAAAATGCTTCCAAAACCGTGACTTAATTATGAGAGCCCTGCCGTATTAGCTCAAACAGTGCCAGAGCCACGGAGGAAGCCGAAGAAACTGTAACAAACGCCCAGAGGGCAGAGAACAGCAGAAAAATTCCAAAAAGGTAGAGAGCAATTTGACAGGCGTGCAAGTCTACTTACAGAGAGAGAGAGAGAGGGAGAGCCAGCTGGAGTCCCAGGAGGAATGGAGCTGCGACACGCGAGGGTCGACACTCGCTCTATCTGCGGACAGCAGCTCTACTGGCCCCGGAGGCGCGCGCAACGCGGGACAGCTTGACGTCACGCGGCCGCAACGCGCTCTACTCAGCTGGTACTCAACCACGACGACTGGAAGCGGCGCGTACAGTGCCACCCGACTGAGCACCACTTCCGACTCCTATGGCATAGTAGCGCTCATCGTCACTTTGCGCATAATTATATTTCCGCGAATTGGGAATCCAGGGACGCCTGGTGCACCCTCGCGCGAGAACGAACGTTACTCTTCGTAGGACCGAGATGTTTAAATTGTCAACAAGAGATGATGGAAATTATTAATTGTCGCGATGACATATTCGAAACTGGCGCGTGGCGAAGACGCTGGGTTGAAGGATTCGTCCGCAGGGCGAATCGCCGCCCTTTAGCCTGAAGGGAGGGGGTGCTATCCTTCACGCGAAGACAAAGCGCGTGAAGATCGAGAGATTCCTGCTTGGACACGCGTAGACGTTAGACGTTTTGTTCGATTGGAAGTTCTTGAGTACGCGAGTGCACAAAGAGCCGGTGGGCTATCGATTGAGTTTTCTGGGATTACGCGACCAGGGAACAACACG
>NW_014333678.1:21313-23725 GCF_000341935.2 Cephus cinctus | reverse complement strand
CTTGATGGTAAAGATTGATAGTTTGAAAATCCGCGCGCAATGTCATGGCAGCACCAAACGAGTCCTAAACATGGCGACCTTTCCGGGTGTTAGCCGGACTCTGACTAGAGGGACTCTAAGGGCACATTCAGACCGAAAGCAGCGGGAAGCGAGAAGCGAGCAGCGGAATCTTAGCTGTGAAAATACATTTTCTGCCTTTTTATGTTAGCTAGTCGTATGAAAATACGAAGAAATAAGTTATTTTACCTTCATTAAGTGTATGGAGTCAAGTATACTACATTAAAAGTAGTAATACATAATTTCCCTTAAAACATAACTTCATTACTAACTGGATTTATGCTTGCAACATAGAAGCATAAATAGTAGTAGCATAAATTCTGTTTGCACTGAATTTCCCCCTTTGTACCCTACAGCTTTCGTCTGACACATTTTGCTGTCTCGCTCTTCCTTAAACAGATATTCAACCGTACTGTTTCAAATGGGACACCCTGTATATAGGTATACACGTATATATACTCACCGTTCTATACTCATCGCCCTGAAAGGTTTTTAAGGTATTTTTAAAAGCACCTGCAACTATGAAAAACAAGTATGACCGTCGTAAACATCCTAAAACGTTAATATGTGGTGCAAGAGAAAATATGCACAACTAATATGCTTAAACGATTGAGTCTCATTTTGCCATAATTGCAAGTACCTGAAATAAAATAAATGCATAATTATGTATGGTATAAAAAGTTATTTATTGAATAAAAATAAGATCTGTTACTACAGTCGCACTTATAGTAACACTTACATTAAAATCATTAGCAGACGCAATAATGGTACTACATTTTTCCTTAGTATTGCCTTCGCAGTACAAGGTATATAGACTTTCAAGGAAAAATGTAGTTTACACAAATACTAATTTTTATTTAAAAGCTATGGCCTTCGATAGGTCCAAGTCTTTTGGGAAGCAGTGAGATCCCACTTGTAGGCACACAGATGTACAACCAAGAAAAAGAAGAGGAAAAGTCTTTCTTCGAAGGAGGCATTACAAAGCTCTAAGATATGAAAGTAGAAGAAGAATAAGAGGAAATAAAACAGAATAGACAAATAAAAATAGAAAAGTTAGAAAGTATGAAATAGGGTTAGCCTGAAAAGACGAGTCGTGTAGCCTTCGTCTCGTTGTCGCAATTCTTGCAAATCGTCGTCCACAAACGTTCCACTAAATAAATAGTCTGGATGTTGAACACAGTCACACTCAAAGATAAAACTCTGCACTGTAATTGCACTGAACACACTTCAAAATTCACCAGCGTAAAATCGTAGACTCAAAGCTGTCGCCAAATCGGAAGACAGTGACGCACAGAGACGTGAATACACACATCCTTATTTTCTGCAAATTAGCGACTGCGCATTGATGCGCATGCGCACGCCACCGCTGCACCATCTGATAGGGAAGTTCCTTCTTTCCTTTCCTTATGACTGTATCCCCAATTGGGGACATGTGCCAGTAACTGGTCCTAATAATCAAGGTTGGAAGTTCGACAATAGATGGCGATGTACCTTGCGAGACGGGCCTTATTCAACTCAGCGTGAGGGGACGTACAAAGTTTATACACCGAATCCGAACAGTGTTGGGCGAAATCCGTATAAATACTCACTTAAGTTTTCATATGAAAACCCATTGGTGAATGCCGCTGGAAGCTGGGCGCGAACCTCCAACCTTTCGGTCGTGAATCCACTACCCTATCCACTGGGGTACGGCCGCCCTCCTGATCGGGAAGTTATATCGTTGAGTGTAGATAGGTATAGAGGTGCGGAGGACGTGGTGGGGGTATGTCAAGCATATACTATAGTAAAATTTTAGTTCCAATCCCGGCGGGTAGATGGCGCCCCGAAAATCCCAAGTGTGGACACACGACGTCATCACGCGGCATCGTGTAAACGCGCCTGAAATTAGGGCAATAATAGAAACGCGCCTTAAGCTAGGGCATCGTGTGGACGCGCCCTATGAAAAAGCGACGCTACGCCTCGCGTGGCGTCAGTAGCCAGTAGACAATGGTCAGTAAAAATGGTTCCTATTCAACGTCAGTGAACAACATGTGTGTATCTTAAAATAAATAGTATCATTCATCCTTTTAGCGTGTGTTACTGTACTGATCACCTAAAACACGGCTTCGTAGCTGCAAACATTATCTCCTATTCCCTACACAAGCTATCTTGTGACGCTGCCTATGAGTGAGGATTTGTACTAAAAGAGACTGTAGCGCGCACGCGCAAATTGTTTGCAAGAAACAAGCACCATTTGTTCCGAGTGACATTAATAACACAAACAACATTCTAAATAGAATTAATGATGGAGAAATTGTAGGATTTATCACACGTATCAAAGATTATATAATAGAAACTAATTTCAGTGTTATAACT
>NW_014333678.1:0-21303 GCF_000341935.2 Cephus cinctus | reverse complement strand
ATTATGCATTGATATTTCCGAAATATTGACCGGCAATATTATAGCAATATTATGATTGCAACGTGCTGAGCGGACATTGCAAGGTTTCTGCAACATTCCAGAAATATTTAAACAATTTTCAATATATTTCCGGTAATATTGCATTATTTCAAGAGAAACTTTTGGCAATGTTGACAAAATATTTCTGTGCTGTATGGGTGGTTTATCTGTCAATTATGCGATAGAGCAAATGACTTAACTACTGAAATACAAGTTCCGAAGAAAGTATACGAAGTACATGATGCTGGTCCATAGGCATGGCATTGGGTTAGGAGACTAGAGATCTGTGGTTCGAGACTCTCCGTTGGAAGTATTTTTTCTTCTTCTAGACGTTATGATTTTTTTTTTTAAATACAAGGTATTAAGGAGGTTGAAGCGCTTAACGCCGGTCAAATCAGTGCTCAATATTTTTTATCGTTTTTACAAAGTTTTATGAATTAATTGATTGCAGTGAAGGGTGCTTTGTATTATAACATGTGCCCATAACCCATAAAAACATTCAGAGCGATGAATTTGCAATAATATTTCCTGAAGAATTTTACATAATGCATTAAATTTACAAAAACGATTACTAAAATTTAGTACTGATTTGACCGGCGTGAAGTGCTTCAACCTCTTCAAAAGTTGTACGGGCTGCAGGCTAAAGGTAAAAAAAATCGAACCAAATATCAATTTTTTTCTAATTTTATTTATTACTTTATTATAATAAAGGCATCAACAACGATAATCTACGGGCTTCCACATCACCCAAGAGGTACCGTAGTCGATTCGTTCCCATTATTTAACGTAGCGGGTCCCCAGTAGGCCTATACTACGATCGAAGATAATAACGTCATACAAATCATCCATTTAAATAACTAGCGTATAAGCAAATCACAATAACGTAAAAAAATGGTTCGACTGAAAAATCTAAATAACATGCGCTGTGTAGTAAGAAATAAATTTTGTTCATCGAAGATGAATACTAAACTTCTCGACTATATCTCTATTTAACTGGACTGATGCTGTGTTGTTTATCTCGATATACCTAGATTTATTATATTGCATGCATGTACTTGTCCAGGTGCATTACTTATTTACAAATCTATACGTATGCATAAGCAAATATATTATACATATATATATATTCCCAAACGAAGTGATGATTTTTCCTGCAACGAGTGACCTTTTTTCGAGAAATTCAACTTCAGACAAAGCCGCGTGGAATAGCCACAACATTGTAGAGACTTGGCCTTTAAATTCGTCTTATCTCAAGCGATCTTTCTAGGAACGAACGACAGTTTTTCCAGTTGAATCTAGACGTTCGACTAGTGTGTTTCTTGCGTTTTCTGGAGGAAAGTACTCTTTGTTTTTACCTGGCTAATGCATTATGTAAAATTCGTCAGGAAATATTATTGCAAATTCATCGCTCTGAATGTTTTTATGGGTTATGGGCACATGTTATAATACAAAGCACCCTTCACTGCAATCAATTAATTCATAAAACTTTGTAAAAACGATAAAAAATATTGAGCACTGATTTGACCGGCGTTAAGCGCTTCAACCTCCTTAATACCTTGTATTTAAAAAAAAAAATCATAACGTCTAGAAGAAGAAAAAATACTTCCAACGGAGAGTCTCGAACCACAGATCTCTAGTCTCCTAACCCAATGCCATGCCTATGGACCAGCATCATGTACTTCGTATACTTTCTTCGGAACTTGTATTTCAGTAGTTAAGTCATTTGCTCTATCGCATAATTGACAGATAAACCATATGCACGATTTTCCTTTAAACACATTCGTATGTTCATCTTATCTAAATTATTAATAAAAACGAATGAGAAGCTACCCTAAAAATTAAGGTAAGATCTACAACAAATAACACATAGTTATTTAAGAAAATGATTTTATATTTATTTATGTGCACTTGCATATGTGATCTACAATCCGAAAATATACATTCCCAATAGAAAGCATTAAAAGTTATACCACTGAAATTAGTTTCTATTATATAATCTTTGATACGCGTGATAAATCCTACAATTTCTCCATCATTAATTCTATTTAGAATGTTGTTTGTGTTATTAATGTCACTCGGAACAAATGGTGCTTGTTTCTTGCAAACAATTTGCGCGTGCGCACTACAGTCTCTTTTAGTACAAATCCCCACTCATAGGCAGCGCCACAAGATAGCTTGTGTAGGGAATAGGAGATAATGTTTGCAGCTAAGACGCCGTGTTTGAGGTGATCAGTACAGTAACACACGACAAAAGGATGAATGATACGATTTATTTTAAGATATACACATATTGCTTACTGACGTTGAATAGGAACCATCTCTACTGACTACTGGCCATTGTCTACTAGCTACTGACGACACGCGAGGCGTAGCGTCGCTTTTTCATAGGGCGCGTTCACACGATGCCCTGGCTTAAGGCGCGTTTCTATTATTGCCCTAATTTCAGGCGCATTTACACGATGCCGTATGATAACGTCGTGTGTCCACAGCTACCCCCCTTCTAGCGGTGAGGCTGCGGCGTGAAACGAACCTTGGCTCGTCCATACACCCTTAGATTGTCCGGACGCGATGTAGGTTGTGGCACGTCCACTGGGATGACTGCCGTTCGATTTGCGTTTCCCGCCTGGGATGTTCCAGGTGAGGCGGCGTCTGCAGGCTCAGTGCGATGGTCCTGTGAGTTCCCGGATGATGCTGGTTGTAAGCTGCTGTTTGACATCTCGTCTGTACCTGGAATGCGCTCTAAAAATGCTGGTTTTAGCCTCTCGGTTGACACCGTCTCCCGTTTCCCATTGATTAGGATTATGTAAACTGTGTCCGAAAGTCTTTCTGCCACTTCAAAAGGGCCTTCGTAGGGTTGCTCTAAAACCCTCTTGTTCTGGTCCATTCGAAGAAATACGTGGCTGCACGAGTGTAACGTCTTGTGCGTGAATGCCTTCTTCTTGTTGTGGTGAGCTGTGGCTACCGGTCGGATGGCTCGTGCATGTCGCCGGAGCTTCTGCGAGTAGATTGGATGCTCATCCGTTGTCTCTGAATCTGTAAGGAATTCTCCTGGTATGCGGAGATATGTTCCGTAGTCGAGTTCGGCTGCTGATGCCTTCAGATCCTCCTTTATGCTTGTGCGCAAGCCTAGCAGCACCATTGGTAAAGTGTCGACCCAAGAATCCGTTTCGTGGCACATGATTGCCGTTTTCAGAGAACGATGCCATCTCTCTACCAATCAGTTTGAAGCTGGATGATATGCGGTTGTTCGAATCCTTTCTGCACCGATGAAATGTACCAAAGCTTTGAAGAACGCAGACTCAAACTGCGATCCCCTATCGGTGGTAATCGTTGTGGGTGCTCCGAATCTTGCGATTCAGTTGTTGAGGAAAGCTGCTGCGACGGTATCGCTGGATATATCCGTTATGAGTACTGCTGACGTTGGAAGTGGTCCTACGATGTCGAGGTGTACGTGACTGAATCGTGAATCCGGTACGGGTATGTGTTCCGGTACGTTGTGGTTGTGCCGAGAGATTTTGCTCCGTTGGCATGCGATACACGTCCTGGCCCAGTCCATGATGTCTTTGTTCATCTTGGGCCATACGAATTTTTGCTGTATGATGTTCTTGGTGGTGCGCCCGCTCGGATGAGAGAGACCATGCGCTGTGTTGAAGATCGTTCTTCTCAAACCTTGCGGTACATATGGGCGTATTTCGTTAGTCGAGACATCGCAATAAATGGTAGTTTCCGAGTCGTCCACTCGCAATCTTTTAAGTTGCAGTGAGGAGTCCGTATGAAGCAAGTCCTTGAGTTCCTCATCCGTTGCTTGAGCTGCCGTAATTTCCTCCGTAGTGACTATAACGGGCATGCTGATAGTGTTGAGTCTGGAGAGTGCATCCGCGACAACGTTGTCAGAACCGCTTACATGTAGAATCTGCGTGGTAAATTGCCCAATGAAATCCAATTGGCATAACTGTCTAGGTGATGCCTTTTCCGCCTTTTGTTGAAATGCGCACGTGAGAGGTTTATGATCCGTTTTCACGATCAGCTGTCTGCCCTCTATCGCGTAGCGGAAGAACTTTAGGCCTGAGTATATTGTCTGCAGTTCGCGATCGTACGTGCTGTAGTTTCTTTGAGTATTGGAGAATTTTCTCGAGAAAAATCCGAGTGGTTCCCATTTGTCGTCGACTCGCTGTTGTAACACTGCGCCCATCGCTGTGTCGGAGGCGTCTGTGCAAAGAGCTAACGGTGCATTGTCTGCGGGGTATGCCAAAAGTGATGCGTTGGCTAATTGATCCTTGCATGCTTCGAAGGCTTTTTCTGTGTCCGCATTCCACTGGATAGGTCGCTTGTCCTTCCTCTTTATATCCTTGAGGTAGACGCATAGCGGAGCTTGTGTTGCCGCTGCATTGTGTACGAAACGTCTGTAAAAGTTGAGTACTCCCAAGAATCTTCGTAGTTCGTCTATGGTGGCTGGCTTTTGGTAGTCGCGTATTGCCGCGACACGTTCCTCTGGAGCACGTGTGCCGTTCTTGTCGAAAACACATTTGGCCGTGTTGATCGACATGCCGTATTCTCGAAGTCGCTCGAAAACCTGACGCAGGTGTCCTTCGTGTTCCACTTTGCTCTTGGACGCGATGAGGATGTCCACATAGCAAAAACAGAAGTCAAGTCCTCGGAGTACAGTGTCCATGAACCTCTGGAAACTTTGCGCAGCGTTGCATAGTCCAAACGTCATGACGTTGAATTCAAAAAGGCCGAAGGGTGTGATAACCGCTGTTTTCGGTCGGTCCTCCTCTGCCACCGGGATTTGGTGGTAAGCCCGTTCGAGGTCGAGCGTTGTGAACATGAAACAATCACGAAGTTTGTGTGAAAAATCATGTAAGTGTGGTACGGGGTACTTATCTGGTTTCGTGCAAGCGTTGAGTCGCCTGTAATCCCCACAGGCTCTCCACTCGCCTGACTTTTTGAGGACGAGATGGAGAGGGCTGGCCCATTGACTTTTTGAGAGCCGGCATATTCCTTGAGTCAGCATATGCTCGAAGTCGGGCAGACAGCTGATCGTGAAAACGGATCATAAACCTCTCACGTACGCATTTCAACAAAAGGCGGAAAAGGCATCACCTAGACAGTTACGCCAATTGGATTTCATTGGGCAATTTGATGGGCCGTGTGATGACGTCGTGTGTCCACACTTGGGATTTTCGGGGCGCCATCTACCCGCCGGGATTGGAACTAAAATTTTATTATAGTATATGCTTGACATACCCCCACCACGTCCTCCGCACCTCTATACCTATCTACACTCAACGGTTATATCACTAATCTATGTTTCACTCATAGATATAGAAAAGACATAGATGTAGCATAAACTGATATTTTAGGCAAGGGGTGTGAGGCAAAATGAGGGGGGGGGGGAGTTCGCTGCATAACCAATCAAATTCAAGCTGACCCCTCCCTTACCATGCCTTAACATGATTGGTTCTCTTGGAACGATAGACCCGCGATGAAGCTTACGTAGCACTTTTACATCACTGCACTTGCTTCTAATAGTAACCAATCACAAGTAGGCTCAGTGTACCTCGGTACCCCTCCCTGGACGGCTACCCCTCCGCAGGGTTATGCTACATCTATGTCTTTTCTATATCTATGGTTTCACTGGCTTAGTTTCCGCCGTGCAGGGTTGAAATAGAGTTAACCAATTAAAAACGAGATTTGAGCGGAATAAGCTAACTTGATTGGTTAACTCTATTTCAACCCTGCACGGTGGAAACTAAGCTACAGTTGCTGTAAAGACTACAGATTAGTGATGAGAGAAGATAGAAGCATGATAACGATGTGGAGAAAAACTAGAGATTAGTGAAAGAAACTGCGTATAGTATAGCAATGGAAAATCAAATGAGAAAAGACAGAAACATGACAACGATGTGGAGAAAAACTAATAGAAGACTAAGAATATTTGCAATCTAAATTCTTCAGAGAATGCATAAGTTTTTATAGCATATACTGCCGAAGGTATCAGGAGAGAATGGGTATGTTCAGCAGAAACACTGCTGAGGGAGCAAGTACATTTGATTGGTCATTTGATCGTTAATCTTGAAACAGTGTGAGATTTGACCAATCAAATGTATTTGCTCCCTCAGCGGTGTTTCTGCTGAACATACCCAATGGCTGCGTTGAGCAGACAGCGCTGCAGGAGTAAACGCATCTGATTGGTCATATTTTATACTTTGCAAGAATTACTATCAATTGACCAATTGAAAGCGATTGTTGTCTAGCGCACTTTTCTGATAAACGCAGTCGATGTGGTAGGCAGGCAGTAGTCAGTAAGCTCACATCAAAATGGTCGCATTTCAGTCTACAGACTGATTTTCTTTATTGTTTGCCAATAATCGTGAAAAGGGCCGGCAGTGTTTAAGAAAGTGACAAAATCTGTTTTGCCAGAAATTTCATCCTTAGTTCGTTTGAAATTTTTCGTGAAATAGAGTTAATTACGGTGAGTAAATGCATTTAGGCAACTTAACTCTCTTAGCCGGGCCAAGCCCATTGTGTATCGACTGATTTATTTATAGATAGTATTAATTTTAAAGTAATTCAGGTTAATATGCAAGAGCTTTATTTTTCGAAATACATATGTATGTGTAATCTCTAATACGTTACTTATAACAACTGGTTAAAGTTCTTGGTATTGCAAATTATTTATCTTAGTCAAGCAAATTTACCGTTCGCATAAACATTCGGCGTCAATGGCAAATCTGCTCCATTGACACGTGTATTAATATAATAATTTAAGATATTTGTCGTATATTTTGTTCTTCTCGTAACAATCGATTGAAAGGATATTTTTTGCCTTTATGTTATGTTAAATTCATCAAAATTAAGTATCATTGAAAGATTATTTGACATTATAAACATATAAAATTCTGTGTCTGCATACTTTATAATTATTACAAAAGAAAATTAATCTTGTGCCGAGTTATTATAATTAAAAACTTTGCATTTATTTAATATGACCATTAAATGAATTTTTGGTAGTGTTGACCATCTGATAATGAATAAACTTCTTTGTAAATAAACTGTTGTCATTTTTAAATGGTCGATACTATAAATATTTTACATGGTGACTTCATAGAGCAACTTTTGAGAAACAGAACAGGGTATTGTGTATTAAAATTGGTACAAAATTATGGTTTATTCTTTGAAAAAACTTGATGAAAATGTACCTCTATGAAAATTAGCCCTAGTCATTCAATACCTCAGCAAATACATTGCTGTTAATGTTTCTCTAGGTTAAGGACATGTATTGTAATAGAGTGGCCTTCCACTATTTTCAATCAATACATATATTTAACTTTATATACTTTATTAGAAAAATTTAGCACTTATTTGACTAGTCACTAGCTACCTTAATTTTTTGATACTGTAGTTGAAAACAACATGATCATTAATTTCTTTAAAAGTACCTTAAATTTGTACTTAAAAAAATCTTTGTGGAAATATATATGCAAAGCTATATTACTAGATATTTAATATTTTGACATTGATATTTGAATGTAATAATATCAAAATGCTATGAGGTTTTATTCAGGTTGTATTTACAATATGTAGGCTATATGCCTTCTTGTATATTCCTAAAAGTAAAAGATATATTCTGTAATTTTGTTCCGTTTATACTTTTTATATTTACAGAATGTTTATGTATCACTAATGCTATTTTATGACTATGTTATTTTTTATGAATCATTAATGTTATCAGCTTTTTCAAGATATATATTAATTTCAAATACAATAACCAAAATTAGTCCCATAGAGGTTATTTAGTATCAGACACCTTAATTATAGTTCTATGGCTCTTTAGACTCCAACAGCATAGCTCTAGGAGTTGATATTTTAAAATCAATCATGTAATTTTTATCCAAGATTCAATCTCTCATTATAGCTTCTTGGTAATAATATAGATATAAATGATTTTCATGTAATAAAAAATGTGTTACTATTCATGCATTATATTAGAAACTAACAATATCTATCATTATTAAATTATATCTCCTTTAAACTTTCAGATATCTCAGAGTGGGTTTTAGTAGAATGTTGCGGCACCAGCATCATACAATGCAAAACCAACTCCGAGACCAGAATAGGTTGGTTTTTCTACTTAAATTATATACTTTTTTATATTAAATATATGGATATGCTCAATTAAAATTTTTTTTTAATGAAAAAAGAGCCTGCACATTCTTTTGAAATTTTTAAACACTTGAATTGTTGTGATATGTCAAATATAAATTTCTTATGCATTGATGCTCATTCAAATAATATTTTCAATTTTTTCTGAATCATAATTTTATAATGGCCATTAAAATTAAACATAGTGTGAAATGTATCTTACAGTTTGTACATATATATGTAGTTCATCCAAGAGTAAAATATGTGGGTTTTTGACAGATCAATAACAATGAAATGTATCGTAAAAGTGAAAAATATAATTTAGTGCAAAACTACGCAGGTACATATATTTCGTCACATAAATTTTAAACAAACCCATGTGTGGCTGCTCAAATATCATTGTTTTTGATTTATTGAAAACAAAAACCATATTTTACTTTTCAACTGACTATAGATGCCTATTAAATTTTTTATTTTATACATAAAATAAATGTGTTCATGGAATTTGCTTTTCTTCTCTTCTACTTTCATACATTGTTTTCATTGTTTGTCATATGCTTGTGTGCATATTTGCTGGATTGTAACATACACAGTTATTCAAGACTATTAAACCATCTGAATATGGTTCTACCACGGAAATTAATATAAATCAACTGGACAGAATCATTTAATAGTCTTGAATAACCATGTATATAATAAAATTATTGTTACTCATTTTTTCATCTTGTGGTATGACGCAGAATGGGAGGTCCGATGCGCCCTATGCAGCAGGCAAATATGGCCCCCTCTCATCAGCCGCAGCATCCGCTCTCGCATCGGAATCCGCATGCACCCCATCAGCAACAGCTGCCTATGCCCCCCCATCAACATGTGCACCCGATACAACACGTTGGAAATCCGCAAGGAAACCCACGACAGCCAGTGTTGATGGGTATAAGTTCACAGAACCGTAACGGTACGTGGTTTTTATTGTGCAATACTTTTCCAACATGCGTGGACTGTTTCTACGAGATTTCATTTCTGGAGCACTAAATTTCCTTTTACAGCTTCAAATAATGTAGAAGTTTAATACAACTGCCCCACGCTTAATGCAGTATAATATTCGTTGTGTGTTTATAGGGGAAACAAAATTGAATGTGGAAAATGATGAAGTTTAGATAATCTCTGACTGTAAAATTGTTTTCTTTGTATATGAGTGCAGACATAAAAAATCAGATCTATGTTCTCATTTTTTAAGTGAAAAACATTTTCTGTTCATTAAAATTGTAACGTTTAAAATTTTAGATAATCTTGAAATATCGTCCTGATTTGAAACATTTAGAGAATGATAAGAGGAAAAGTGCATACATGAATACAATTCTAATCAATCTAAAAAGTTGTATTATTTCATATATAACAGATTTCTAAATATAATATAACAACGGTATAACGATATTCGAATGTTATAAACTATTCCATATATTTCATTTGATTTAATGTAAATATTGAAAATGTTTGGAATCTATTATTTTCCTTTCATTTCGTTTTATGACGAATAAGGAGTAAAAAATGGGACATCATACATGTTATACAGTTTTTCTGGAACAGTAAAACAAATGGTTTATTTTTAAAATTGTTCTAATTGAGCAAATATAATTAAATAGTAACCCAACTCATCTAATAATCGTTAGGCGTGGGATTCCTGTACTGTATTAAATTTTTCTGTTTATAAAATTCTTAAAGCTTTATGAGTATATTTTAATAGTGTATGATGTAAATTTTTATTTGGTCGTGCGTAGTCGAAAGGGCATTTCATATTTTTACACATAAAACTAATAATAATTACTAAAATACCGACATCAGGCTACATATGACCACAGAATCTAAAATCATTTATTATCAATTTTATGTGTAAAAATATTAAGTGCATTATCCTTTCAAATATGCGCGACTAGATAAAGGATAAAAATATTTTGTCAATGGGGTGTCCTATGATAAAGTTATCAGTATGTTTTTAATTTTCCAAACTAACGTTCTATTAATACCATTTTCAATATGAATTGTTTGGTGTTCATGAACTAGATTATGATGCCGATGTCCGTTTAGATATGCTGTTCATGAAATTTTAAATATAATACTTTTCTGTGCAATAGAGTATATGATCTATTATGTGCATATATTCTGATATCTACTTAGAGCATATATTACAATCTGCACAACAGCCTGCTCAGATGACTTTTGGACAATCCCAAAAGTTGACTGTTTGGATTTATGTGTTGTTTGGCCTGAACTACAACAAGGTAGAGAGCAATAATGGTGTACAGATTAGGAAATGTTTGGATCAGTGCTATTTTGCTGCACAAATTCTTGTTATAATTTAATAAGACGATAATTAAATACGATCTAAAAATATTAGTTCTTTTCATAGAGATATTTGAAGTGAATACTGTTAATTACACGTAATTCCTAATACCAAACAATTTTATTTTCAAACTTTTGTTTACCATCATCTTAAGACGGAAAAGGAAAATCCTTTTCGCTTTACATGGGACATTCTCCACGTGATTGCGAGCGTGATTATTAGATGTTCGACCAAAGTGATGTACTTTGCGTTTTTTGACTTTATTGTATTAAAGTTATATCATATAACACGTGATGGCTTATTCCATTATAGCAGTGTTTACATATGTTTGCAAATTTTAGATGTTATGTTTGCAGACGTAGTAGGGTGTCTACAAATTAATTGTCATGATCCACATGGGTCATTTTTCTACTACCGCTGAACGCAAAATCCATTAATACTCGTAGTTCGATAATTTTTCTCTTATAATCTTTCTAATATATACACAATATATATACACATATCTTTCTAATATACAATACACAATAAATACTCTTCAGTGATTTATTTGTAAATGTGAGTTTAAGAGAAAGGAATACGCGATCGGAAATTTCAGTACATTCAATTTAGAAATTTTGAAGCAAAGTCCTTCAGACCATAATGCCTTAATCTTTGCTGTGGTGAGAATAACGTTCTATTCCGTTTTCAAATTTAAATTTGCGGACACCCTACATTTCGTTAATTAATTAGACCCGAACCAATGTTCAATATTACGGTATTCCGTAACAAGTGTCAACTTAAATTTTAGGTTTTTACACATTAATGTTTGTTTTTATTGTTACGACGCTCCTTCGCCATAAACTTAAGGACATGCAATTAAAAACTAAAAAGCTTGGCAGGTCTTTCTTAACATGTAATTTTACTGTCCTCCTAAAGACGGGAGATACTTTTCATCTTCATACTTATATCATTTCTGTTAAGATCCGTAGATCATTTTTCCCAAGTAGGGACTTACACCAAGGTTAAAGCTTCATTAAAAATTTGCTGAACTCCAAAGAAACTGCCTGATAGACGGCTACTTTCGGTTTCTAAGAAAAGTTGTACATTCGAGGTATCAACATATTTCAATGATTCCAGACCAAAATATTAATAACGTTAATTCAAATATGGTCACAGGAGAATTGGAGTATGTTAATTAGTGAACAGTGTTATTGAACATTCTTTTAAAGAAATCTTTTGTCTAAATCTATATGATTATTTTAATATCGTATAAACAAAAATCCGGCGATTCTTAACTGGCATCTTTATATATTATTCGGCAAACTTCGCTGATAACAAAAAATGTTATGATTTCGTTCAAAAATTGAATATAAATGAAAATCTCTGGCTTGTTAGACAGTTTCTTAATATTGAGCAATTTTTACCCGAACGTTTTCACCGTGCCTGTTACTGCTTAAAGATAGAACAGTTCTGGCCATCAAACAAAAAGAAAAACGTACTTTAGGATAAGCTCAAACTATTATAAAATTAAATGACTCTTAGTAGGTAGACATTTTTGTTGAAGAGGACGGAAAATACTTTTGTTGAACATTGTTGTTCATTGTGATAATATTGTATCGTTAAACTATCATGTATTTACGGCAAACAGTGATAGTTTGAGGATTTTAAAAAGCCCGTGAACTTTTTGCTCGTTATGTTTTCTATATACAAATATTATACACACAAAATTCATGGATCCATTTTCTAATATATCATCAACTTTTGGCGTAGACTCTTTGTAACCCTTTCACAAGCCGACCTGTTTTTCCTGAAACAGCTATATCAACAGATTCAGATAATAATCAGCAAACGTGGTTATTAAAGATTTCTTGATAATGGTATTTGAAATGATCTCAGAATTGTGAGCTCAAAAAGGGTTAAAGAGGTAGAAGCAAAGAACGGTACACTATTCGATCAAAATTTGCATCGCATTGGTCAGCGATTGTATTTCGTACAATTTTACTAATAACCTACGTTTACTGTGATGTTTATTAGCGCTACGGCATATTTTACCAACTGTGCTGTACCTACTCATGCTACTAGGTGGTGCGGCGAGCAAAATTCACCGACCGATGTTATCTTATAGCGTTGAAAATTTGGAGCTGTTATTTGGATCCTCAGGTTGTATAGAAGGTCTGTCTGATTTTGGGTACCATTCAGATACTTTTTTTTATAATAATATATGTTTGCCAGACTTTCAAGTAAGGTACACAACTTTATAACAGCCAAACATTTTATAATATCGATTATTTTCTCTTCAGATATGGCGCGTTATCTTTTTTTTTTCTTTTTTCTCGAGGAGGTATATATCCTACATGTCAATATCATCCCATACGCAATATCCTAAAAATATCCTACATGCTTTAGATGCCAGTTGTTAGACGTATCCTACACGTACGTATTCTGCATGTCGTAAGTACGACTTGAATAATCAGTGTAACATTTTCATGATATTACGGCAGAGTATGAAATTTCTCTTAATGTAGCTTTTGCATATCTCATTCTGCAAAGGATTTTTACAAGTTCAATTTAAGGAAATTGAAAAAAATCAATGATCCTGTTGGTTTTAGATATAAAACGTGGTCTCAAAAATTTAGTGCTGTGATGGACCACACAAATTCTTTATTTTAATGTAGCCATATAGAATACATAAATGTGAATATGAAATGCAGTGCGAAAAAGTGCGTATTAATTTTTTTTGAAGTAAATGCTTTATATTTAGTCGCAATTTTTTATCGTTGATATTCGTACGCGATACCATAAAAATGCTATCACGATTTTTTCTTGTTGCACCTATGACGTGTAGCATACGTCGAACTGCCATATAAAATTGTATAGGATTTCATTGGGTCATATTTTAATAATGTGACGGTTACGTCCAAGTGCCATTTAAGAACTGTGTAAGATATTTACGTTTAGGATACATGTCTTCTCGTATTTTCCTCTTCGTTATTTATAACATTAAATAGGACATTAATAACGAGGCATTCTATAGCGGTAACCATATAACCCGATATGTTAGCAATACCGCTTTTATAAATCCGAAAAAAAATTGAGAATTCGTATTTTGAATCAGTTAAGGGATGAAAGTACTTATGAGTATCTTTACATCGACGTATAACTTTAAATTTAGGTATGATGGCTAACGTTGGCTTGAAGGAACAAGGAGGCTCGGTTGGATCAGTTGCAACGCAAACCATTCAAGGACAGTATCAGCAACAACCGAACAATTTGAATATTCAACAAGCGACACAAGCTCAACAGCAACAGAACACCGAGCCAAACAAATCTCCAACGAATGAAGCCAATGGAGAGTCCAAGGATGATAATAATTCATCAACACAGAATCATGCCAACGTGACCAATCCCAATTTGGCAAACATGAAAGAAAAAACCCCAATGTGTCTGGTGAATGAACTGGCAAGGTTCAATAAGATACAACACCAGTACAGACTGACTCACGAGCAAGGTCCAGCACATAATAAAAGATTCACTGTAACTTTGAAATTAGGCGAAGAGGAATATGTTGCGGATGGGCCTAGTATAAAAAAAGCTCAGCATAGCGCAGCGACAGAAGCCCTAACCACTACTTGGTATCGGCATCCACCTCCGAAACCTGCAAAAGCAATGAGAATTGGAAACTCTGGAAAGTGCTCCGCTGGATCTGGTAAATATCATATCATAAGTTTATCATGAAGTTGACATTTTCAAATACCACTTACTCCAATATTTCAGGACATTTACCTCCCACGGTCGAATTAAATACCTTGGCGATGAGACGAGGTGAACCTACTGTCTATGCGTTCAGACATGCTCCGCCGGCACCGCCTCAACAATTTGTTGCGCATGGATTCGGCAACTTTCCACGAATGTTTAATCCTCGTTATCCAACCTACAATCGAGGTTTCCATGCTGAACCACAAGGATTATATCATGTTACGCTAAAGGTTTGCATTTATATGTAACTATTTATACGATATTGTTAGATGTTGCGTGACTTATTTTTCGACATAACTATTTTGTATTTTGATTTTTTAAGGTGGGTGAACGAGAATTTGTCGGCAGAGGTATGACAGGTCAAGCAGCTCGTCACGACGCAGCGAGCCGTGCCTTAGAACAACTTCGACAGTTACCTTTACCCGACGAAGTGGCGAATACATGCGCAACGACTGAAAATAGAACTTTGGGTGGAATAGATGATCCAAATGCTGAATTAAAAAGTCCCGTGTCACTTGTCCATGAAACAGCATTAAAGCACGGGTTACCCGTTTATTTTGAGATGGTATCTGAAAGCGGAAAACCTCATATTCGAACGTTTATGACAAAGTGTACTGTTGGAGATAAAGTCACCTTAGGAGAAGGAGCATCGAAGAAGGTAACTTCTCTACATTTATACGTGCGTTTCAACTGACTCGTGAAATTTTACAGTCAGTTTTTTAATAAAACACCGAATGTTTTCTTGCTAGGTCTCAAAGAAAAGAGCAGCAGAGTTAATGTTAGAAGAGTTAAAACAGCTTCCACCTCTTCCAGTAACAATTCAAAATCAATCTCTTCAACGTTTAAGACGCCGACCACCAGCAACTAAGAAGAAGTCACGTAATTTGATTAAAGTCTATCAAGAGCCACGCACGGAGTCTGAAGCTACGACGGAGGTCAATCCAATATCACGATTAGTGCAAATTCAACAAGCCAAGCGAGAAAAAGAACCTGTGTATAATCTTATTGAAGAAAAAGGCGCTCCGAGGCGTAGAGAATTTGTTATGGAGGTGACTATGGGGCCACACTCTGCGCAAGGTATTGGGCCTAATAAGAAGTTGGCCAAAAGAGCAGCAGCCGAAGCACTCTTGACGCAATTAGGATACAGCAAACCGCAACCTCAACCTACAAAACCATCGATTAAAACTGGAGAAACTGAAAATACTGAAGGCAAACCGAGAAAAGTTACCTTCCTAGAAGAAGAACAAATTAATGAAAACCAGAATCATCCTGTTGGAGGTGAGCTTCACCGAATTAATAGTTGGTCGTTTGCATATGTTTGTACTCACAATAGAAGTTTGCTTAATGCAATACGTATATATTTAAATATAGCGTTAAAAAGTGTTCTTTGATCGCGAAATCAGTCTCAATTAAGACGACATAATTTATGCAGAATTGGCTGCTCAAATTGAAGCTGATGTCGCGGTCTGATCATATGCACGTAGTACATTCGTATATATTATTCATTATTTGATATGCAACGTATAAAAGGTACAACAGGACGCCAATTAGTTCCTGGGCTTCTATTGGTTGACGCAGGGCAAGAATCAAAAATGGGAGGTGGTCCAAGCGTACAGATTGTGGCCGAGGAATTACGTGGACAACAGCAGCAGCAAAGTCCGTCTGGAGTATCTCCAAGAGATCAACTTAAGTATTTAGCTCAACTGTTAAACTTCCATGTAGAATTCAGCGATTTTCCAAAGGTATTTTACCTATTCTAATTAAATATATATCTTGGTGCGAATGCAACCTAATGCAATGTGCAATTAAATTTAAATTTATGATTCTAGGGTATGTATAAGGAATACTTGTCGCTTGTTTCACTGAATACTGATCCACCGCAAGTTTGTCACGGTCACGGTCCAACAAAGAACGCTAGTCGTGATCAAGCTGCGCTCACAGCTCTACGTACTCTCAGCAAACTTGGACTAGATAGCGTCACAAATTCGCAAAATAAGAAAGACAAAGGTGCTTCAGGTGATGGAATCCACGTGAACAATCAAGTAAAAAACAACATTCTGAATGGAGCAACTGACAAGTAACATCTTTACAATTTAACGATTAGTATACGTGGGAACTGATTTGAGTCAAGTCAAATTTTACATGCATCTTTGAATACTCGTTTAAGCACCAATCCTTGATCAAGTCCATGTTTGTTACGAGTTTCCTTGTAATGGCTGGATAAGTACATTAAAAGGTGATACCGGTGGCGGAATGAGACGATAGCGAAACACATATTGCCCAGAATCTCCTTCAGTATTTGAGGGTAGCATAAGTATTGATATATTCTGATCAGGACAATTTCATCAAAGCATTGATTTTCACGGTAAAATTAGCATTTTTTAAATAATAGCAGTTGTTGGTGCTTGATCGATATTGCTGTTCCAGCGGTGACGTTATGTTGTAATAATGCTGTCATCGGTGGAATCGTATACAGTATATATGATAAGTATGATCTAATTTTTTGTATAAGAGATGGTCATTTCCCACTAAAATTGGTTAATGATCATAGCGAAAACATAAGGTTTTGAAATTTTTAAAATCTGAGATGAAATGCGGCCATCTCTCAATATTGCAGCCGACGTAATGTTTTGATCGGTTTTTCATTGTCATGAATGTAATTATATCTAATTACCTTACAAAATCTCGTTTTTGAAATAATAATAATTGGACAGCCTTTCAATTTGCTTGTGTTACGTAGAGCTTGTAACTTTATTTTCTGGTATGAAAAATTGTTTTTCAGTATAATCTGTATCATTACGTCCAAGTAATTCGAAATGTAGAAACGAGAATTGAATTTCATGTTACTGTTGAAAGAAAGTTGCGAAGTATTATCCAGATAGGCGAAAAGATAAAGGCAAGGCAGTAAAATTTTGAGTTGGACGAACAAATGTGACGGCCACGAAAAATTGATGATACGTCGTAGTAGATCGATTCTAAGGAAAGAACGTAGGTAATTTGATGTATACTCTCTCCACGCCCCAATTTGCTTTTTACGTGGGGCCTAAAAGCATTCTGGGGTTATATTCATGTTAATGTCTTTTAAGGTAATAAGTGATAAGAGAAAATTGAAGTTTCCATAAACGATTTACCAAGTATTGAAACATTCTGTTGGATTAGTGGAAATTTCAACAGACTTAAAATGATAATATCTCAAAACTTGTCTCGTTGTGTTATGATTATTACAAAATTAAAACTGAATTTTGTTGAAAAACAATCTTGAAATAACGCCCCAAGTTTTGACCTATTACCAGAAAATAAAAAAAAAACGTTAAAAATAAAAAACGATAAAAACGTATAATAATGTGTGTAGGTGATCTGGATGTCGATACGAATTTTATGCAAATGAAAAACTTATTTAGTTTGCACTGTTAGATTTTTTTGTTAATTCATCTACTATTTCAAATTTCATAAAGTTGCGTTTCGACGATCCTCATAAGCTCTATGTTATATTAATTATTCAAAGTACATAACCTGAAATATTAAAATTTACAAACAACAAACTGTCGTTAATTTTTAATTAATGTTATATTCCTTTTTTTTCGTCCATCGTATGAACTATCAGTAACAGAAACGTTGAATGGTACTTTGATTAGATTTATATACATATACTCTTACGTTATCTTCTACGTCCTACGAATTTTTGTATAATATCATTGTCTGAAATTGTTCATGGACTAGTGGAGATAAGCGACTGATCATTTTCCCAAGTATCGCTTCTTAGTTTTAGACGGGCCGCAATCTGAATGAGACTTACAGCTGTAAGACTTAGAAATAGCTTCCAGTATACAGATATTAATTTATAAAACTAGCGCGCCACACGCGGCCTTCCGGCCGCAGTGGCTTGCCGCCTTGCATCGCCTCGCGATGCAAGGCGCGCAAAACGCTTCGCGTTTTGCGTGCAAAGCACGACCGCTGACGTTCGCGCTTTGCGCTCACCAGCCCAGCCTGATTTTGGGCTGCTAACTTGAGTAGAAAGCATTTTCATGATTTGATGTCAACAGGAAAAAGTTGTATTTTTGAAATATCTACAACTTTTCCATTTAATAATTTTTTGTAGAATGCTTAGGTTCATATTAATTTATAAAACTAGCGCGCCACACGCGGCCTTCCGGCCGCAGTGGCTTGCCGCCTTGCATCGCCTCGCGATGCAAGGCGCGCAAAACGCTTCGCGTTTTGCGTGCAAAGCACGACCGCTGACGTTCGCGCTTTGCGCTCACCAGCCCAGCCTGATTTTGGGCTGCTAACTTGAGTAGAAAGCATTTTCATGATTTGATGTCAACAGGAAAAAGTTGTATTTTTGAAAGATCTACAACTTTTCCATTTAATATTTTTTTTGTAGAATGTTTAGAATTCGAGTTACAGACAAAAAACCGTTTTTAGCGATTTTTGGAGGTGACCGCGTATATGTACAGGGTTCTGCGTATATGTACAGGATCAAGCTCAAAATAGAACCATAAGGTTCTAGTGATGAGAGGAGTCCCCACAAAAAATTTTAGCCCGATTGACTGAAGTCTCTCAGAGATAATCGTGTAACATGAAAATTTTTATTAAATAATACACGAAAAAATCGTAAAATCGATCAAATTGTGCTCCCATTTTGAAATGACGTAGAGGATCGAGATAAAAAAAAATAGTTTTTTAGTTTGTACGAGAGGAGACCTCCCCCAAAATTTCAGCCCGATCGGCCGAAAATTGCGTGAGATATCGCATCTCACACATTTTTCGCGATAGAAACTATAAGGCACTTGCGTACCGCGGTCGTGCCTAATGAAAGAAATACTGTTAAATCTTATTGATTATGCTCCACTTGATACCCTACTATTCTGTAATCACGTAACGTATAACAGAAGTTAGATTTACTCTATAAACTAATAAGAGATTAATAATTAATATGGAAGGTGTCGGATAGTTGAGAAAAGCTATGTCTGGAAAACATATATAATGTGATCTTTAAGGAACGTTGACTTTTAAAAACGTGTAACAATTCGTACATTCTTCTACGCTAATTAAAGGCATATAACGGCATGGCAAATTTTAACTCGTGAAGTAAAAATCGATTGTGGTACAAAGCTTTTTGGTAAAATTATACATGTTACTATTAAAAATAATGTTATACGTTTAGTACTAATCGCAGTGATAGACCATATTTTTTTTCTATTGAACATTTTAAAGATTTTTTTTAATAAAGAACGATTGAATTACATTGAAAATGTGTATCGCATAAATTTTTAGCTGATTCACCTTGGGTATTTTTAATTTTTATTAATTTTAAAAAATCAATTTGTATGAAAGTATATTAAATCAATTCATCATTACATATTTATCGAATACACAATATACATGATAATAGGTTTCTCGCACCTACGAATAAAGTGTGTCGTAATGAAAACTGTCATAGTCTGTAAAAACTTGTATCTTGCGGAACTACAGGGATTTCTTGCATTCAAGAACGTGCTATATATATAAGTATGTGATCGCATTTATAATCCGAAGTTGGCAAGAAGGAATCATACAAAATGGGTTACCAACCGGAAGTTTCTCGGTTTGTATTTGGAATCAATAAATGACCATAAGTTTACATGTTTCAAAAAAGAATAAATTTTATCTAAAATAATACCAGCATTTTGTTTAATCTTTATGTTTACACGAAATAAGAATATGAAAAAATTATAAAAAATAATATTTATTAAAACTATTTAACTATACGTTGAAATATTGTTAATGCATATAGGGTAAGTGGTACTATTGTAACTATATATGTAGATTAAAAAAGGTCTAAACATCGATCCTGAATGTTGTTTTCACAATATATAGGAAAATTTACCCTCCTGTTTAACAGAATGCATAATATTATCACATCACAAGTGCGACTCACAACGGAACGCCGATTTTATCGGCAATATTACAGTAAAATCGATATGCTGAAGGTCATAATAGTACTTTGCGATATGAGTGCGAGAAAGCGAACTTCATAGGCAAGCGGTGAAGTTGGTCACACGAGTAACACAACGGCACGAGTCGATGGCGAGTGCTGCTTGTTTTATGAGTGCGGCGAATGTGACAAACTTAACGACCTGCGTATAATGTTCGCTTTATTGTACCAGTATCGCATGATAATTTCTGTAACGAATGCATGAAAAGTGCTACTTTTTGTGCCTCCAAAGTGACTGGAACATCTCTTCATTAGAGGAGGCAGCCATGAGAAGTGCAAGGAAGGCTTCCAAAGTGAATGCATTTCATGACAGCGCGCGAGAACAAAGTTTACTTTATCGCACTAGTGCGAGAAGAACTAGTGCACTAGTGCGATAATGTAAAAATGTAAAATTGGGGTAAACTGCAGTATACGACTCCGAACTGAAGTTGGCTGCTAGTGACATCTATCAAATGTAATGCGATTTGTATAGAATAATGGCGCCTCCTGATCGGAAAAAACGCAACTATCTTTAAAAATTTGAAATGAATATATTTTTACTGTTATTATATACATTATCTTGTTATAAAAATATATTTTCACAAAATATAATCTAGTAATCGCAATATTCCATGTTTGGCGATTTTTTTCGTTTAATTTTCGTGCTACGCCACACAGGTTTGCACCTATTATGTATACATTGCGACGTAAAATCAGATATTTTCGATCTCACCTCGGGCCCCACGTTGGGCGCCAAATTTTGCGACGATAACAAAACAAAAACCGATAAGGTGAATCTTACGTCAGCAAAAACGACCCGCAATGGTCCTCTCTCTCTACCTCCTTTCACCAACACGAAAACACGGGTTGGGCGCCAGGTATCCCTCGCGGGAGTACCACGAGTGCAACGCACTCTCTTTGTCACTAAATAAATCTACCCAATTCGGAATAGGCCGGGTTACGCTAAAACCAAACACTAATATAACGGAAACGAGGACCACGCCAGCAACCTAAGACGGGTCTCTCGTTCACAAAATTATAACCAAGAATCTAACGGATCCGGGGGCGACGCCAACGGTCCTAAGACGTG
>NW_014333677.1:919-1358 GCF_000341935.2 Cephus cinctus | reverse complement strand
GCGTTTATTTAGTGTTTTAGGTCTTTTGTAATTAGAGTAAGATCCCCCTTCCTCCCTGCCACCATTCCCCTTCCCCCGTAGGGCACTGGCTCGGGGAGCAACAACAAACACCAGCATCTATTGTTAATCGAGAGTATTTAGTGTTCTAGGTTTGTTATAACTAGTCCTAAGATCCCCCCTCCCGATCACCCTTCCCATCCTGTCCCCATTCCCCCGTAGGGCACTGGCTCGAGGACCAATTTCGAGGACCAATAACAAGCACCTGCATCGAGGACATCGTCGTGGACCTGCCACGAGGACCCAGCATCCCTGGATGGACCGCGAGAGCGGCTACGTCGCCGAGGCAGCGGAAGGCAGGGATGACATGGGCAGGAGGAACACGAGACCGAGTCGCCCGTGGGATGGACGCCCAACCACCACCATCACCACCCATATATGC
>NW_014333677.1:0-632 GCF_000341935.2 Cephus cinctus | reverse complement strand
GAAAAGGACCAATGCCCTGCCATGCCGGAACTGCCAACCAATGCCGAAGCGCGTAGCCCTCTCAGCGGAGCAGCCATCACCAATCAGCGAGGCCCTGAAGCCCACGAGGACCCGGACGACCGGAAATCCACCAATCAGCGAGGCCCTGGAGGCCCACGAGGACCCGAACGACGAGAAATTTCGCCACTTCGAGCCAGGCCGTTAACGAAATAGCGAGTAGCGATTGTGTGCGAGAACAGTGGTTTCTTTTTGTATTTGAGATTGCGAGTGATAGTGAGATTGCCCGATAGTTTCTTTACGGATTATTGTGTCTTGCGGATTGTTGAGTGAGTATAGAGTGCTTGAGTTTCCCTATTATCATCCTTTCCATACCACCCCCTTTGAATTAGCGCAGTAGATTTTGTAAGTCCCTTCAGGACGTTCGCGAGCCGGCCCACGTGGCCTAGCATTCTGGTAGTTTCTTTTGTATTTGCGACGGACCTTACGCCCACCTACTCGAGGCCCGTGGTATATTGCGTGCGTTTTATAGTAGTTTGCGCCCTTTCTGGAAAACCCCCGTGTCCTCTCCCTTCCCTTTTCCCCTTTTTGCGTTCAAACCGAGGTAATTTAGTAAGAAGCCATTTTGCGATCGA
>NW_014333676.1:6320-6665 GCF_000341935.2 Cephus cinctus | reverse complement strand
CTCGACTTCGTAAAAACTGACGGTATTCCCTGTACGACCACCGAAGAAACCATCGCGGGGTTCCAACGGTAGTTGCGCTACCAACGGGTTCTCATTCAGTGTTCTATATAATGTAGCCTGTGCCGGATCGCTTATCCAGCTATCGAATTCACACTCCCAGATTTCTGTCAATTCGTAACCGAGATACCGGATCTTATCACTCGTTGCTTGCGTTCTCTCGAAGCGCGCATCCATAGATTCACCCGTGTGCAACCGCGTATCCCTGTTTATGCGATAACATTTTGGGCATCCGTGCCAGAAGTAACCCTGAAACTGCAAGACGTGTCGCAGGCCTGTATCGGTGTC
>NW_014333676.1:5107-6042 GCF_000341935.2 Cephus cinctus | reverse complement strand
TGCTCCAGCGAAAGGAGCCATAACAGAGCCTTACGTGATTGTTTCTCGCAGTAGCGGTACCCACCCGGTGGTAATATGGCTATCTGCTCGTCCCGCAAAAAGTTTTTTCTAAAAACTGTCGAACACGCTGAGGCTGTGGTGGTGCTCTCCGAGAAAGGACAAACGCTACCGTGCTGGAGAAACATTGCGCGGAAAGAAACGCATGCCTGTCTGAGGATGGCGACGTCGGATCTACAATAATCAATAAACTCTGTTCGAAAGTTAAATACGTAGCCCGCAGACCGTTGTTCGTTATACCATGTTAGGAATTGATCACGTTGAGCCGTCGGCATCGCATCGGGCGAATAAAACTCGAGTGGCGGTAGAGGGCCGATATAGTGCTGATTCTCGGGAGTATTGAATAGATGCGGAAAGACACCTTTTTGTTTCAAACCAGCAGAGCCCACGAGACCGAAGGCTTTTGGCAGGCCACTCAGAGGCATGTGAAAATAATTAAGACTGTCTATGAATGTTACACGACCTGTCTTCATCATTATGATACTCGTGCCACTGAGTATCAGCGTCGGCGGTTTTAGAGTTTTCCGCATATGCTTCACGATATGCTTCAGTATAAACTGCGCGTCGAAACCCTTGGCGTTATGCGCCACACAAATCACTCTCTGAAACGATTTTCTTTTAGGATCGCATGCGTAATCTACAAACTGCCTTACGGGATCCTCCTTGAAGACGTGCTCGCGTACACCGCAAGACGGGTATACCCTCGCGAGATCTATATCGTTTATGCATGCTGTACACATTTGCTGAATGACACACAAGTTTGGTGTGTGGATGCGTACCGTGTCGTCACCGGGCAGCTTCTGTATCTGCTGTGTTTCAAAATCGTAAAAAATGAATACAATATTTTTTTCCACGGGCGCCTTTTTTACCGGTCTGAC
>NW_014333676.1:0-2192 GCF_000341935.2 Cephus cinctus | reverse complement strand
AAAAACACGTAACGCCTTATTTTGCTCAGAGAATATTCACACCAATTTGCAGCTTTTTGCAACTTCCGGTGCAAAAGTTAGAGAGCACCTGTCGATTCCGAATTTTGTAAGAAATACATCAAATTGAAAATTTGGACTTGGATAGAAATGCAAAAACACGTAACGCCTTAGTTTGCCCAGAGAATGCAAATTGGTGTGAATATTCTCTGAGAAAAATAAGGCGTTACGTATTTATGCATTTCTCTCCTAGTTTATTTTTTTTCAATCTGACGTATTGTAGGATCCGGTGTCCAGCTTATATGTTTCGGCCATGGAACGTCGGTAGCATTTGTTTTACTCCAATCCCATTCTCTGGTGCTTTGCTTGGTGTAGTATCTAGTGGGCATCCCTGGCTGGCTTCAACTTCATCGATGCCGTCGAGAAACAAATGCTATGTGCGGCAGCCAATCAAATGGATCTTTATATTTGTACCAAGTGAACTCAGCCGATTATAGTGAAGTCTTATAAAGTCTTCCATTGTTGGCGGCGTCGCGACACCTCGCTCAAAGCTGTCCTCTGATTGGCAGAAGTAAAACAAAATTTGTAGAAAAACTATTGAACGCAGGACCAAACGAATTACGGATTCTTACTCAGGGGGCCACCCTGAACCAGTATTGACTTACCGTGTATGGCAATTACGAAGCACCCTGTATATACAGGGTTTATCGATCGCTCACTGATCCCGAAATACCGTGTATCCATAATACGTGTAAAACAGTATAGAGGTGTTGCATCGGTAGTTGCAGCGATCTGCTGACGCACACCGTTCCAGCCTGCATCACCATCTCTCTCGATCGTGATGTAAGGGTCGGAGACGCGTATCATGTTACTCTATTTTACAATCCGTAGCTACCAGAAGATCGCACCAATGTCTTACAGTATCGAACTCATCGATATCACCACCTATGAGTTGCACGACGATATCCTTTCCGACGCGACCATCTTGCAGCAGTGTCACGCAGCTCTCATCGCGAAAAATTGCCATACAGCGTACGTGTCGAATGTTGCGTCAGGATGCTGTTCGCGTGTCCATTGCATAGTACCCCAAATTGTTCGATTCCTCCGCGCGCTCTCCCTCCTCATCGTACACATCGTGGCTTGTATAGACATCCCACCTGTCGTCGAGTGCTTCCAGGTACGCGTAAAGGCCGCTGGGCATGCTGACCACGCTCGTTCGGTATTCCTTATATTTCAGGTGTGGTGGGCCATCCCGTGTTGCCAGGGTAACGCACCCTATAAACTCTGTCAGACTGCAGCGTTTCTCCAAAGTGTGTAGCGCTGTCTCGTATGCCCGCATAGCCCTCAAACACCATAGGGTGACGCAGCTTTTGCGTAATTTCTCGAGGTGATTGAATGCCGCCAACCACGCCTGTGATTCCAGACGCTCACACCTGCTCCGTAGCATCGCTAGGGCTGATCTGCTCATCGGGCGTCTATATGTGATGCGGCATTTGGGGCCACCATCGTCGGACATACTCTACACTCGTCTTTTGCTTACGCCAGCGCATACGCGCTGTGCGTAAGAACTATCGTTACACCGCTGATCACCGATAAAACCCAGCGTCACGCCACACCGTGTGAAATCGCGGTATCCCTTATCCAGTACAGCAGCTATAGATAGCTCCGGTAGTATCACAGGCCTCACACCAGAGGCCCAGCCCTTGCGGCAGATCATGTCGGGGTTATCACCGTATAGCTCATCAGCGTCTAGGGTCTTATCCAGTACAGCAGCTATAGATAGCTCCGGTAGTATCACAGGCCTCACACCAGAGGCCCAGCCCTTGCGGCAGATCATGTCGGGGTTATCACCGTATAGCTCATCAGCGTCGAGGGCTCCCGGTTTCGACATGTATATCGATACTAGCGGTACACCCGTTAAATGACCTAATCGCAGCCATCCTCGTATGGTCTCTTCCTCTGGATATTGTTCGGGGTTTGCGTAGCAGTAGAGGGCTCGTGTCTTCACCCTTTGTATATGCCTATGCCGCAAAAATTCCTCGCCGTCGCAGTGCGCCATTTCTTCTTCGTACAATTTTATAAATTTCTTTGTGCAGTGTACCTCTGTAGCGGTTCTACTGACTTTCTAGGGCTGTACATCGGTAGTTGCTCGCGCGTGCCGCTGGCCGCCGCTGTATCATGTTAACGCTGATGTA
>NW_014333675.1:0-5059 GCF_000341935.2 Cephus cinctus | reverse complement strand
CAAACACCTATGTTACGCTATTTCATGTTTTAATAGCATAAATAATATTGAGACGGATAAAAAAGGCATTACGGAAAATTATCAAAAACAAAAATGCACTTATAAATGTCGGGCATAAAAATAATGATGAGCATATAAAAATGAACCAATTATTTTCTATAGTGAGATGAAACAAATAATGTATCTGGTGAGGGATTTTTTATTTTCATTTAATTTTTATCATTCAAGGCTATGTAAAGACAATATTTTTAATACATCGAATTGTCAGAAAATTATGTCGAGGTAGAACATACTGATAGTTCGAAATATTAAAAATAAAATTATCTTTCCGTAGGCATGAATAAAAAAATTGGCTCAATTGAATGAGGCTACTCAAAAATGTATGAAACTAAAAATTTCTAAGCAGATATACTATTTGTCTCATCTCATTTTTTACTGGTTTTCTATACGGCTAAATAGTATTAAACTATTAAAAAGTGAAACAGCCTGCCATACGTGCGAGTGTTACTAAATTTTGTTTTAATCAGACCATGCTGCGACCACGGCACGTTAAAACAAAAAATGAAATAGAGAAATGTATCTACGTTACAAACGCAAAAGCGTTGAGAGAACGAAACGAGATTTTTTTCCATCGCTGTCAATTTTTCTCTTGCATCTTCATGAGAGTTCGTGCCGCAACAAGTGAGGCTGCTGATTTCCACCAGCTATGGATTATTATATACGAAGAACATTCATTGGGCTAGTTGGCAACGATTCAACTTCGTAATCGTAAGGTGCCGAGTTCGCGTCTAGAGACGGGAACTTTGTTTATCTTCATTTATTTTTTGTTTACTGTCAGTCGAGAATCGTCTTTCTTAGGAAACCCGTACAGTCTGGACTTGGTCGTTAATTTTCCGTTTGCACATCCTCTGTACACACAGAAATCATACTGCCTTTCCTTTTTCTTATTTTTGTGTTCCATACTTCAAACGCTTATATTCATTCACTCTATATTTGAAAACGCAGAGCGCACTGACACTCTCAAACTAGAAGAAAGAACTAAAAACAGCTAGCAGAAGCCGCGGCAATGTTTTCAATTTGCTTGCAACATTGTATGCCTTCATGGGTTCGCGGTATATTCTTGTAAAGGTTCTGTTCACTATTACTTTTCTACGAGTGCTATAGTTCATCTCCGAGTTTCATGTGGTTTATTTGACAAATGGAAAACAATGAAGTCTCTAGCAAGGCGCACATGTCATTGCATATAGTATATTACACTACAAGGGCAGAACACTGAGCTTTCGGCACTGCTCGATAGAATGCCCGAGGATAAGCCGAGGGCCCTCGATCGAGCAGTTCCGGCTGCTTTGTTTACTGCCCGCGTGGTGTATACTATTTTTTGCAACAATGTATGGAAAGTTCACAGGACATGGACAAAAAAGAAGCACAAACTGTATACTTTCCGTACAGCCATGCAAAATAGTACATTATGATACAAGTGCGGAAAGTTGATGATTCCTGACGAGTGAAACGAAATTTCGTGCGGGAATGCTATGATTTCCGCACACTCTGAACTCATCAAGAATGGACCATTTTGTGCTTGTTTTTTGGTGCACAAACTGTATACTTTCCGTACAGCGTTGCAAAAAAGTATTTGTTATAAAACTGCATATGCAATGTCTTGAACTACACATTTTATTTCGCGTGTGGTTTGCTTAGGACTGCATTATTTTTGAACTTCGCCCTCCCATGCGAGCCATGCAACACCGGGTTAAAAAAAATTAAACAAAAAATAAATGAAGATAAAAAAAGTTCCCGTCTCTAGACGCGAACTCGGCACCTTACGATTACGAAGTTGAATCGTTGCCAACTCGCCCAATGAATGTTCTTCGTATATAATAATCCATAGCTGGTGGAACTCGACAGTTTCGCTCTCTTAACGCTTTTGCATTTGTAACGTAGATACATTTCTCTATTTCATTTTTTGTTTTAACGTGCGGTGGTCGCAGCATGGTCTGATTAAAAAAAAATTTAGTAACACTCGCACGTATGGCAGGCTGTTTCACTTTTTAATAGTTTAATACTATTTAGCCGTATAGAAAAGCAGTAAAAAATGAGATAAGACAAATAGTATATCTGCTTAGAAATTTTTAGTTTCATACATTTTTGAGTAGCCTGATTCAATTTAGCCAATTTTTTTTATTCATGCTTTGACGTGAATTTCGGAAATTCAGTCACAAAGGTTGCTTGGAGTAGGTAAAAGACACAATCCGCCTGCAACGGTCCTCCAAACGTCAGTCACCCGACATTCCAAAGACAGCTTTGCTTGTCTCGCTTATCGTTTATGCACTCTGTTTCCGCCTATCGTCCTTTCTGCTTATTTCTGTTCCGTCTTTCTGCTTTTTCGTTTTTTATTTTTGAGCTTTCCTATTCGCACTCGCCTACCTTGTTTACCGTCCTGGACAAATCTACGTCTACACCACGAGCACGAAGCTGACCGCCAATGAGAGTTCCTGAGCTACCGGACGAGCGATCAACACAGGCTGGACCAAACTTCTGTTCGTTCCGGAGGACTTCCGTGGAGCCAGGGAGACCCGGGATGGGATCTCTCTAATACTTCTGCCGGCTGTCTATACGGTCCGCCAAAAATGGCCTTCGCCACTCGTGCCGCCGATAGGAGGAAAGGATAATCCTCTATCGTGTCGCCCAGTCGCTGAACGTTTCCTGGCACTCCTGTTATCAGTTTCCCCCGGAGAAGAAACCAGGGCCTACTATTCGCTGGATCCTGCTGCTCGCACCACGGACTCACGATCGGCCGCACTAAGTACTCCGGCGCTCTGCTCGGTCCTCGCCGCCTATCTTCGGATTCGAGTCGCCTAATGCTTCGTCTCTGGATATCGTCAAGCGTTAGATTTACCTATTTTGTATTATTATATTTTGCTATCGCTCTACCGTGCGAATTAGGAATTATTAATTTATGGAGGGGGCCGCTACGGCTCTTCCTCTACCGACGAATTCCGGCTCGTTCACTTATAGTCGGAGAGCTGGCGATAGATTTCACTAAGCGTTTTCAGCACGGCCACATTTTCGTCAGGCCCTAGGTACGGGGTTCGTATTGTGAAAACCGTGAGTCTGGCAGCCCAGCCCCGCTGCGTTTGAACACCTAGTCCATGTAAAAAAAACGCGATTTTCAAGTTATTTCAGCACGGTCAATTCCAACTCAGATCTGATCTACTATTCTGTGATATCATTAGTTTAAACAGCCAGACGTGTATCTCGTGTATAACATGGCGTAAGACTGAATTATAGTCATTTAAAATATATATATTTTTAAGTGATACCAGCAGATCTGACAATTTTCTTTTTATGAAGTATAATATCGCCCTACAACACTCGTCGAACGCCAGATCGAAATTCAGTTGCCAACACCTCGAAAATAATTAATAAAGTTCGGCGATTTCGGATGAACGTGGTGGCTTGCGCGGAGAGTAGCGTGACGGGGGCCACACGAAACGAGGGGTTCGGCCGAGTGGAGGGGATATAGTAGCGTCGACTGGTGCCTACGGGTAAGACGGAGACAACGCGTAGAGACTGGCGACCGTCGCAGAGTAGCTGTATCCCTTCCACTCGACCGAACCCCTCGTTTCGTGTGGCCCCTGTCCCGCTACTCTCCGCGCAAGCCTCCACTTTCATCCGAAATCGCCGAACTTTATTAATTATTTTCGAGGTGATGGCAACTAAATTTCGATCTGGCGTTCGACGAGTGATGTAGGGCGATATTATACTTCATAAAAAGAAAATTGTCAGATCTGCTGGTATCACTTAAAAATATATATATTTTAAATGACTATAATTCAGTCTTACGCCATGTTATACACGAGATACACGTCTGGCTGTTTAAACTAATGATATCACAGAATAGTAGATCAGATCTGAGTTGGAATTGACCGTGCTGAAATAACTTGAAAATCGCGTTTTTTTACCTGGACCAGGTGTACAAACGCAGCGGGGCTGGGCTGCCAGACTCACGGTTTTCACAATACGAACCCCGTACCTAGGGCCTGACGAAAATGTGGCCGTGCTGAAAACGCTTAGTGAAAACTGTCGGCAGCTTTTGGACTATTACGTTTGGAGCGTCTTAGCCTGTGGTTATTGTCAAAGTATAATATTAATTACGAGTGAACAAAGACGAGCCGAATCCGACTGATTGAGATTGCCGAGTTACAAAGACTATTTGATATCTAATTGGGAATAGTATATTGAAGGAAGGAAGGAAGTCTGAGGACCGATTTTCTCGACTTCATATCTTATATAGTTGGTGAGAACCTTTCGTTACCTTGACTCTGGAGATTTTGTGAATTTATCTGAAGTAATCCCGTGTAGGCTCTTTGTCTCAACGGCAAATTTTCTCGCTTACCGGGACTGAATGTCGTTCCAATCCCTATAAGTAAAAGGACGATAGTGCCGGATACCGTTATCTTATTTAGCTTTCCTTTTATTATCGTAGCGTATCTTTTATATCGAATGTATTGTAATTAATTGCGCTTTGCTGTAATTTAGTGCTTTGGAATTGTCGAATAGTTTCTAAGTTACCGATTATTTTCTCGACCACGTGGAAACCCCTAGGGCCCCGGCGTCTCCGGCTTGGCCGTTTCCCCGTTGAGTCAGTCTTCTCGTTTTAATTGAATATCTTTTTGGCTTTTATATCCTTTCCGGCCTTATATTTCGCTTTATTATATTGAATTTCGACTCTGAATATTTCTTTTCTCTGCCATATATTGTTCACTTATTTTTCGCCTTCGTTATTAGGAATGGCATCCTCCTCTTTGACTAATTAATATCTCAATTTTTGGAAATTCGTAGTGACCGTCTTATTGTAATATTTTTCGATACCTTACGCTGTTGGTCGAGCATAAAGTCCCTTTTTTTTGTGAGTAATCGCCTGATGCGAGAATAAAGGACGCACTAACTCTCAGTGGCGTACCTAGTATTAATTTATTTTCGCCGATTAAAACTATTCTTGTGATAATTTTACTAGAGAGTAGTTATAAGCCACTTCTGGCCGTCACAACAAACCCCC
>NW_014333674.1:438-1045 GCF_000341935.2 Cephus cinctus | reverse complement strand
TCCTCATTTTCCTCAAAAAAAAACAAAAAAAAACACGGTCCCCTATGGGACCTCGGAGGGGTCGTAGCTTTCTTCAGGAGAGGCAGGACCTCACGGAAATGGGCGGGGTGGGGCCCATTTCGCTCCTTTATACTTCCTACTTTTCCTACATTTCTCACTGTTCTCTTTTCTCGCTCCTCCAGAATAATCTGGTCTTCGTGTATACGATTTACGCATCTTCTTCTCCCCTTGTTCCCTCAGTCATAAGCATCTCTCTTCTTCACTCTTTCTTTTTAACAATCTTCCCCTTTGCCTCTTCAACAACATCTTCCCTAGCTGCTATCACCAAACGTTTCTATTCAATTTTTAAATCTCCTATTCCTTCCTATGTCTCCATCACTCTTCTCCTAGTATATCCTTAAAAACTAAGTTTTTAAAATATCTTTTGGAGAAAGAAAAATCCAAAGTGGTAGCGCATGTAGCATACCACACGTATATTATAATGTAGTGATATCTTTTAATATATTGCTAACGGCATTGATATTACTAATCTTTCGCGGACTATACAATATGTACATTTGTACTTTGTATACTGCATCATTATTGTATTTGTCAAATAAATTATCTT
>NW_014333674.1:0-317 GCF_000341935.2 Cephus cinctus | reverse complement strand
TGTATGTATGTCTGCACTTTGTATACTATGTACTTTGTATGTATGTATGTGTATCTCTACTTTGTATACTGTATCATTATTGCATTTGTTGAATAAAGTATCTTGTGACACTTATACACGTTGATATTTTTTTGCCCTATGCGAATATCCCAGAGTAAGAATGAGTTCTGACTCTCTCTTACACTCCTCCGTCCTAACAGCATCCTTCTCCTTCCTTATGCTGCGAAACCCCTCTTTAGCTGTGCTCCAATTTCCATTCCATATCTGCCATATAATCCATATCTTGACTTCGCTTTTCTTCATCAATACTACCTTCT
>NW_014333673.1:223-1832 GCF_000341935.2 Cephus cinctus | reverse complement strand
CGCGCGACGCAACTTCGTCGTCGTCGTCGTCGGAGGGCTAAAGAATATTTCGGAAGATGCATGAACCTTAACATCGATTCCAGGAATCTCTGTAGGCGATTTGATTCCTAGAAATCTGCGAAACCTCCCATCCCCATTGTTTAACCCTTGAGAGTTTCTAGAAAATGCGTTCTCGATTTCGCAATTCGGGTAGGTGTCTTATCGCTCGAACCGATGTAAAACAATTCCAGGAAATCCTTGAAACCTTCGTATAAAAGGCCCTTCGATGATGCGCAGCGATCATTGTTTGTCGAACCTTCAAGTGTATTATTGCTATTAACGAGATGGATTCTACAAAGTGTAAAAAGTTGATTGAGATTATGGAAGGAGCGTATAAACTTCTAAAGAAGGGTTCATCGACGGCAGAAATTGAAAAATGGACGAAATTTGGAACTCTAAATATCAAACTTTTGAACAAAATTCTGAGAAACGTTACTCTTACGATCGGAGAGAAAACTAAAATTTTAACAACGATCGGAATCCTCAAATCTCTAAACGAAAAATTTAAACAACAACTTCGTAAAAGTGGTGGAGGAACGGTGAGGGAGAGTAGAAGTGACAGAGTGCGTTGGGATGACTTGGAATCTGCCTTTAAAGGACGAATAAGGACTGGAGTCATTGCAAACTTGCGACACAAGGACTTGGGCCGTTTCCTGGAAGATTCCAGAAAATTGTTTACTGCGAGAGTGAAGCACGCACTTCGAAAGGATGGAAATTTGAAGGTGAACGTCGTATTGTCTTGTAAATTCGAGACAATGAAAGCTGGTCAGATTGTCGAAGAACTAAAGTTCTTCAACACTAAGAACGAAGTTGTTCTACCGTCCACCGATATCAGCGACTGGTTCAACACAAATGTGAAGGAAAAGTTACTAGCCAAGGTTGAAGACTTTCAAGAAAGGGAATCTGGTTGGTCATTGGTAGAAATTATAAACTTGGCGGTAAACATCAACAGATACATTCCGATACACGGTGGCCTATCTACTTTCATCGAATTACCGAAGGAGGTGCAAAGTAAGAAAGCAGTCGTAAACATTAGAAACAACGATCCGTACTGTTTCCTCTGGTCCGTCACCGCAGCTCTTCATCCAGTTAAAAATAATGTAAGCGTTATCGGTTCGTACCCCCACTTCAGCTCAGTGCTAAGGTATGAAGGTTTAAATTTTCCCATTGGCTTAAAGGACATTTCGAAATTCGAGAAGATGAATAATTTGGTAATTAACGTTTACGGTATAGAGTATGATAGAGGTCATGAGATTGTACCAATTTATCTAAGTCAGCAAAAGTCAAGCAAGGAAGCGATTCATTTACTCATGTTGGAAACAAAAATTTATTCGAATGGAGATGACGTGGACATGGAAGACGGTAGTGCTTATCACTTTGCTTGGATTCGAAATCTATCTCGTTTACTGAGTTCACAAATTTCAAAACATCATGGTTTTACCAGACTGTGTGATCGATGTCTATGTCACTTTACAACAGTAAACTCTTTCGAAAGACATAGACACGATTGTACAAATATAAATAAATGTAGAGTCGTATTACCGGATGAAAAAGATAAAATTATGAAATT
>NW_014333673.1:0-213 GCF_000341935.2 Cephus cinctus | reverse complement strand
TTTCGAAAAACATAGACTCGATTGTGCAAATATAAATAAATGCAGAGTCGTATTACCGGATGAAAAAGATAAAATTATGAAATTTAAAAATTACAAGTATAAAGAACCTGTTCCGTTTGCCGTTTATGCGGACATCGAGTGTAGTTTAGAGCCAATTGCGGATAAGTCTAATTTGTTAAACACAACTCTCTATCAAAGACACGTTCCACACAG